>NC_091744.1:797045-1042045 GCF_043380555.1 Nothobranchius furzeri | reverse complement strand
ATGGTAGGCATAATGTTAGAATTTGCTACTCATATTTAGACCAAGATTAGGGGGTGCAAGAGACTTCTATGATTGTACGGCCTTGTGACTGCAACATTTATTTGAACACAACATGTGTACCATCATCCCTTCATAAAGATGTATACCATAGATTGTCTGTCTATTTTTTCTTTACCTTTTTACTTTCAGTATTTGTACACTTATGTCAGTTTTAGTCAGTCCTTTCATTGGACATATATTTTGGTGAGTCTACGACGGCAGACTTTATTGAGTTTAAACTGAGTTGATAGAAAGTGATAGACGGGAAAGAGACCCAGCGATGGGAGAAAACAAAACGCTGTACTGGAGATAGATGGAACAGGAGGTGGCTTGTGAGAATTACAGGAGGAAAGTGATAAACCTGAGCGTCAAAGATTAATAAAAGAGAGATGACTAAAAGGCATTATAGCCCACATGAGGGAGAGAAAGTGATGATGGCAGAGCTATAGGAAACAAAGCCGCTGTGTCAGACATGATCAAAAGACCCAAAGAGAAACTTGTGAGAGCAGACTCGTGCAGCAAGACAAAACAAAGTCTTGCAGCATAATGGAAGAAGAAGAAGAAAAAAAAGACACATCTCTACAGAAAGAAGATCATGTATTTTCATATGCTCACTGGTTGTTTCCTTTTAATATTCAAAGCTTATATTTACCACTTAGTTTTGCCAGATGCTTTTTGTTTAGTTCCATCTTTTACAATCACAGCTGCACAATCTGTATTGTTTCATCGTACTTTACTTTTAATGGTATACATGACTGAAACAGCTATTTTAAATGTTTTTTTTTCTGATTATTTGAGTTTTTCATGCAGGCTGAACATAAAAAATAGTCTCCTACACCTATCTCCTGCATTAGCTTTTGATAGACGGTCAAAATCTAGGATTTGAAAATCCTCACAGATCTGCGTCACACTGAATTAGCATTCACGGTCTTAAGCTTGGTTTATGCTTGACGCGTCCGCGAGGTTCGCATGGCTCCGTGCGGCAAAATTGCATAATTTTAACAACCACGCCCCTCCACCGCGCCTCTGCATGGGCCAAACTTTCCGCACCGCGCACCTAGGAAATTTTCTAACCACACGGACGGTCGGACGCGGAAAAACATGGCGGACTGGCAAGAACTAGTATGGCAGAGGTTGGTAAATACAGACATTTGTATGATTCAGCTCTCAGAGATCACCGTGATCAACATGTTGTTAATAATTCTTGGAGAGAAATAGCTCGCACTGTCGGAAAAGACGAGGACGCTGTTAAAAAATGCTGAAATGCCATGATGTAAACAACAGTAATTTTTACTTCTACTATGGTGTAGTGTTGGATGCATGCCGTAGAGCTCCATGCTGCCCCCTACAGTTTGGGAGAATATTGGCTCACCGCAGAGACAAGCCGCATGAACCATAAACGCTGCGAGTTGTGAAGTGTGTTCCATCCGCGAGCCGCATCACCAAGCGGAAAGTAAATGCGTCAAGCATAAACCAAGCTTTACCCATCTTGTCTCATGGCGGGGAAGGCTGTTGTTGCGTTAACGTCTGGGAATCAGCAGAGACCGTCTTGGTTAGCGTAAGGTATTTTTTAGCATTAGCAACACCACCAGAAGCTCCTCAAGGCCCTCTGCTTCCCACACTCTCCTCACCGATGACACAGTCCCATGCGTGTTCCAATGTGTAGACCCCATCGTCTCTGTTCATGGTTGTTTGCCCACCTCTCCTTATTTCTACTGCTTCCTTAATCCATCTTTTGTATTTTTGTTAATCTGAGTGTATGATCCTTGTTCTGTCCCAGGCCATTATATGACTTTCCCTTGTTCAGAGGTCTGTTACGGCTGATTTCGTTATTGTACTTTCTTGTTTCACGGCTTTTGTGTGTCTTCGACTTGTTTCTTTCTCACACTCTTTTTACATGTCCTATTATTCGTGTGTTGAGTTGGCGTATGGTTACTCCTATGTATACATAGTAAGCATGCATTGCATAGTTTGCATGGGATTTCATATTTCACTCATATAATGTAATTCTAATGCTCAGCTGTGATGTGGGTTGTTGGGTATTTTTATAATTGTACCTTTTTGAGACCTAAAAGATGCCCATTACACATCATGAATCTCTGTGTAAGGTTGAGAAAGGATGTTAATTGAGAAAACTCTGTATCTCTGTAACTTGAGAAGGTCCGCCTTCTCCCCCATCCATTTGGTGAATAAAGCCCCTGAAGAACTGGGAGCACAGGGGGAGTGACGTGGGGAAGCCTCGGAGGAGGTTTCTCTGCGTTAACTCTCCATGTTCTGGAGACTCAGGGTAAAATGTCTTCCTTGTTGTCATGTGTGTTATTACAGGTTCCAGGGTTATGGAGATTAAATATTACCTAACATTCTAGTCTCCTGATGGAGACCACGGGTATGCAGAGCTGGTGAGGTAAAGGCTGAGGCTGGAGCAGAGTGGGGGCTGGTTGAGCCACACACATGGACATGGGGGCTGGTTGAGTCATGCACATGGACATTACAAATAATCAATTTACTCTCTCTCTATCAAAGGGTGTGTCGTCCTTTAAGGTAATATGGGATAAAATCAAATTACCTAACATGGGTAACTTTTAGGTCTGAGAAACGGTGCACCGGTCTATTTTTCCCCCACAGACAACAACTTGCAAGGCATTCATTCCTACTAGAGGCCACTGCACATGTATTGATTAAACATGTAAACCACTCCTTTAAGAAAATGATAATTTTCTCCTAATTGTCAAACCTAAGTTTCTGTAAAATTTTGTTTGGTTATAATAAAGACAGATAATTTTGGATAATGAAGACACATCCAGACGAGACCTTTCACAATGTATCACTTAACCTGCAAATGTTCAGGGTATTAAAAAAACAAACAAAAAAAAAAAAAACAAAAGCAGGCTAGACATGTTTTTGTGTTGAAAATGCATTAAAATCACAGGATGTGACAAAAGCATGGGATTTCAACAAATGAAATCACACACAAGCAAAACAAAAGAGGAAACAGTGATAAGAAGGGACTTTAATTCTGCAGCAAAAAGTCAAGTTGAATTTGTTAGAAACAGCAAAATATTGGTTTGTGTTCTGCAGAGTTGGGTTATAATAAACAACTGTGTAATCAGCATAAATATGTGAATGTTCAGTAAAAACATGTTGTTCACTTTGCCAAAACATGCATGTGGTCTTAAAGCAGAACCTTGAGGCACACCTTGAGGGTTTTGAACAGGAAGAATAAAGCTCCTCTTAGGAAGAGGGACAACTTCTTTGGTCACTTAAATCTTTAGAGTATATATTTTTTGTTGTATTGTGGTCATTATTTAAACTGGAGCAGAATTCTTATTGTCCTAAACATCTCAGTTTAGTATAAACAAGTAAAAGAGAATTAGACATTATTGTAATTATTTTTCAGTGGTTGTGATAAAAATGTCCAATTAAGGTAAACATGTTTAAAGAAACAAGAAATATACAAAAATCACACAGAATTTGTGTACTCCACATCTGTGGGAGCTGCCTAAAGCAGGAATAGCTCCATATCGTTAGCTAATGAGCAGTTCAGTGGAGTTGAGGTAAGGAAGACAGATTGTTATTGCTTTCCAAATAGCACCGTAACGTTTGCCAGCTGGTTTTCAACCTGTGGATGATTGGGCAATGGTCCAAACTACAGTAATAAAAAAGCCCAATTAAACAAATTTTCCTTTCTTATCCTGTTATCACAGATTTTGCCTTTAGCATTACATTTGGATTTGTTGTAGTGTGTGGAGTTGTGAGTAATTTGAGCAACAGAGTCACAGTATTAATATTTGTAAATGTCACTCATTGTTTTATGCATGCACTTAAATCCTGATTATGCGGCTTTTTTTTTTAAAAAAAAAAAGGTGGAAATTGCTGATCATGGTTTTTGAACCTCTAATCTTTAAACCAACATATCAGCTTGCTGTAAACACCACAGCATGGCTCATAGTCCACTCTTCATCTTCCTTCACTGGGCAGCTGCGGTTCAGAAAGTAGAGCGGGTGGTCCAGTAATCGTAAGGTTGTAGGTTGTATCCCAACGTCTGCTAGAGAATGCCGCTGGAATCCCACTGGTGGTGGTTGGAGGGACCGGTGGTGCCAGTACTCTGCAGCTTCAACTCTGTCAGTGCGCCCCAGGGCAGCTGTGGCTACATTGTCGCTCATCCCCACCAATGTGTGAATGTGTGTGTGTGTGAATGGGTTAATGACTGATTGTGTTGTGAAGCGCCGTGGGGGGTTACAGAACCCTAAGAAGGCGCTGTACAAAAATAGGACATTTACTATTCCTTCTGTAGAATATTCCCCCTCTAATGATGACTGAGGCCTAAAGGTTCTCCAGATGAGGTTGAGATTAGTCTGAACTTATTCTTAAAATTCTCACTGATTCAATAAAGAACAAAAATTAAATCTTCAGCCTTGCAGACGGGTTAGCATGCTAGAACAGTGTGTAGCACTGTTGCCTTGCTGTCTGCAGCCCTTCTGAACAGAGTTAGCATGTTCTCCACATGAATGTGTGGGTTTTCTCCATGTACTCCAGCTCCCTCCCACCAAAAACATGCATTTCAGCATAACTGGAGACTCTAAATTGTTCCTAGGTGTGAGTGGGTGCAGGAACAGTTGTGCACTCTCCCTTGATGACTTCTAGAGTTAGGTACCAGCTACCTGCAGTTTTACTTGGGATTTAAGCAGTTAGGAAAATGAGAAACATGAAGATAATTATCTGGAATTTATGTGCAAATACTTACTTTTTTAAACAATGGTTTCTTTTTCTGCAGTTTCAAGATATTACTTGGGTCAGCTGTACTCAGCCACAGTGTTACCAGAACCTGCCAAACCATCTCTGCTTGTTGACAGACAGGTAGGTTAACACAAACGCACGTACATATTATCTATTCATTTATTTATCCTTGCAGACATGTTTTATTTTATGTGTTCTTATGACTCCGTTTCCTGATATAGCTGATGTGTTTGCATTAGAGTTTTCTAGATTTCAAGTTTTCTTTTTTAGAAGCTGGCATAAGCCCCGTTCTCTCAGTCCAGTCATGGCCTGTCTCCTGATTACGTAGCTACACCACAAACTTTGAGAGCTGCTTCTTTTTGTAGTTTAGCCAAAGAGAACACTTTTTAAAACCCAACCATGACCACTTTGACATGTTTTGGCAGTCCGTGTTGCAACAGAAGCCTGATTTTTGACTTTATGCTTCAGCTAAATGTAATTACCCTAATTTATATAAGTGGTACAGGCCTATTTTATTTAAAACGTAACATGTAAACAAGCTAATGGGCCAAAGCAGAGTTAATGGGATGTTATCCATATCTGAACATGATTATAAAAAATGATATCACTGCTGGATTGGTTTCTACATCCAAACTCTCAGATGCAATGCTAGCTTATATTTAAAAGCTACACTGAAAAACTGGAAATTATCCAGTTACATTCGTTGATCTCAAAGCTTCTTTCTTTCTCTTATCCGATTGCACCATCTAGTGGCTGACAAGCATATCACACTCTTTCCGTTTTTTTTAACATGGTGACTTCACGTTTCTTTTTATAAATGTGCTTCTGTAGCCGACAAACAGCTAAAACGCGCTGTTTTATAAGTATTATTCTCATGTTATGTTGCGTTCTCGTATATTTATGTTTTAGAGACTTACTTGTATGTGAAAAGTTCATCAACTCTGCATCAGCTAAGGTATTCCTTAAATTTGAAACAAGTAAGCGGTAGTCTAACGCTATTGGTTAGTTCTGGTCGGCGCTCGGTTTCCTATTGCACAGAGCTCTGCGGGGCAGGGGGCATGCTTAGCAAAAAAAAAGACATATTGCTTACATTTTGTCACAGCACATGATGAGATAATCACTTTTACGGATTTCTGACAAATCATACATAATTTCTGAAAGGGGAAAACTCGGGAAAGCAGCTTTAACAATCAAGGATTATATGTAGAATGAATAAATGTTAAAATGCTCAGGCTGAAATGACCAGTTAGAAAAGTACTATTTGGAATGAATTTCTTTCCACAGTTGAAAAACGTGCTTTATTAGTAACAACCCAAGATGTGTCTTGATATTAAAGTGGGATTTCTTCAGTGATGAGTCAAACTGATCCAGGGGAACTGGTGGTGAGTCATCAGCTTTAAAGGGATTATTTGAAATAGATTTCTGGCTTTTATGTTGCAGACGGTTTATTGAACACCCAAAGATGGATTGCTTCTTTGGTGCTTCTTTTTTAGAGTGTAACATACCTTTTGGAATTTCAAGATATTGATATAATAAATAACCGCATTATGTGAAAGCAACAGCGCTGTGATGCTTTAAAATAGGCTTTGCTTGAACAAAAATGATGAGATGTTTAAAAGACAGAAGAAATTATTTTAAAAGGCATCCAATGCAACTTTTTCATGTTTTCAAATCATTTTCTTGAGCCAGTATGAGCTAAAATGAAAAGAAAGAAAGAAAGAAAACAATCGTTTATATAATGCCTCTAAAGATAAAAATCCCGAGGCGCTTCACAAAAACAAAACAAAACAAAACAAAAATTAAAGTTTAAAATGATTTCACAAAACAATTGAAAATTAGTTTAAAATGAGAAAATAATTAAATTGTGATAAACATAAGCAAGGAAAGGGAGACAGAAAATGAATAGGAAAGAGGGAAATGAGTGGATCCTGGAAAAGGCGGAATAAGAAAAGAATAAGAAGAGGGTGGTGACGAAGGTCACACAAAAGCCAGTTTGAACAGGTGAGTTTTCAGCTGCTTTTTAAAGGAGACCACTGAGTCCACTGATCACGCGGTTCTGGGGCTACAAAGAGGGGGTCCGCAGGCTGCCCGTTGAGTGCTGCAGCTGAAAAGGATTGTTTTAGCACATATTGGCTCACGAAAATTATTTAAAAATATGAAATAGTTGCATTGTATGGCTTTAAAAACAGACCCGGCTAAGACTTTGACCTGCTTGACCAGAATCTATTTTTCTCCAAAAAAAAAAAAAAAAAAAAAAAAACTACAGAGCTGCCAACTATCACGCATTGAGAGTGAGACACAAACATTTGACCTCCTTCATACGCTCTCACACCACATAAACCAACTTGAAAAAGATCCTAAATATCCCTTTATATTTACATTCATGAGATTACATGATAAAAGGCTGTCACGGTCGTACTAATGTTAAAACTCTTATCCTCACTCCCTCCTCACCTGTGCAATATTAATAATTTGATAATAAGAAAGTTTAAAGTCATCTAATTAAATTGTATGGCTCCCATGGTACACTAAAATAAAGACAAAATATCATCTGCAAAGAAAAGTGCAAAGAAAAGTGTTTCAGGTCAGTTCTTACATCCATTAACCCTTTGATGCAGGAATTATGAAATCTTCAACCATTATTTTGTTTAACAATTTTTTTCATTCGTCTTTAGGTGTGAATGAAACAAATTTCAACAAATATTTTTTGGAACATTAAATAATTTACTAACAATTTATTACATGTCCACCTCTGGACAGCATGCCTTCTGAACATGAAATGTGTTGGCTTGACTTACTGAAGTCCAAATGGAGGGGCTCAAATGCAATAAAGTCTTCAACAGCTGTGCTTAATAGCAAAATAATAGTAATAATAATAACAATTCTGAAACATCACCTTATCGTGGTGGAGGAGTTTGAGTGCCCTAATGATCCTAGGACCTATGTTGTCAGGGGCACTTAGTGCCCCTGGTAGGGTCTCCCATGACAAATTGGTCTTAGGTGAAGGGTGAGACAAAGAACGGTTCACAGGATCTTTCATGGATGTAAATTCAAAGATTTGTAGTACCCGGCCCGGAGGGTTACCGGGGTCCCACCCTGGAGCCAGGCCTGTGGTTGGGGCCTGTGAGCGAGCGCCTGGTGGCCGGGCTTTCGCCCATGGGGCCCGGCCGGGCCCAGCCCGAACCAGATACATGGGCTCATTCAACTGTGGAGCCACCACCCGCAGGAGGAACATGAAGGGTCCGGTGCAGTGTGGATGGGGTGGCAGACCAAGGCGGGAGCCTTGGCAGTCCGATCCCCAGACAAGAAAACTGGTTTTTGGGACATGGAACGTCACCTCACTGGCGGGGAAGGAGCAGGAGCTTGTGGCAGAGGTTGAGCGGTACCGGCTAGATATAGTCGGACTCACCGCGTTACATATCATTGGCTCTGGAACCCAAGTCCTTGAGAGGGGGTGGACACTCTCCTTTGCTGCAGTTGCTCCAGGTGAGAGGTGGAGGGCTGGGGTTGGCTTTTTGTTAGCCCCAAGACTCTCTGCCTGTGTGTTGGGGTTTACCCCGGGGGACGAGAGGGTAGCTTCCCTGCGCCTTCGGGTCGGGGAACGGGTCCTGACTGTTGTTTGTGCTTATGGGCCAAATATCAGTTCAGAGTACCCACCCTTTTTGGAGTCCCTGGGACGAGTGCTAGATAGTGCTCCATCAGGGGACTCCATTGTCCTGCTGGGGGACTTCAATGCTCACGTGGGCAATGACAGCTTGACCTGGAGGGGTGTGATTGGGAGGAACGGCCCGCCTGATCTGAAATCAAGTGGTGTTTCGTTATTGGACTTCTGTGCAAGCCACAGTTTGGCCATAACGAACACCATGTTCGAACATAAGGATGCCCACCGGTACACTTGGTACCAGGGCAGCCTAGGTCACAGGTCGATGATAGACTTTGTAGTCGTATCATCTGACCTGCGGCCGTATGTTTTGGACACCCGAGTGAAGAGAGGAGTGGAGCTGTCAACTGATCACCACCTGGTGGGGAGTTGGATCAGATGGCAGGGGAAGATGCCACGTAGACCTGGCAGACCCAATCGCATAGTGAGGGTCTGCTGGGAACGCTTGGTAGAAGAACCTGTCAAGACGGTCTTCAACTCCCACCTCCGGCAGAGCTTTGACCACGTCCTGAGAGCAGTGGGTGACATCGACTCTGAGTAGGCTTTGTTTCACTGTGCGATTGTTGAGGCAGCTGTTGCTAGTTGTGGTCGCAAGGTGGGCAGTGCCAGTCGTGGTGGTAGCCCCCGTACCCGCTGGTGGACACCAGAGGTTCGGGGAGCCGTCAGGCTGAAGAAGGAGGCCTACAGAGCGTGGCTGGTCTGTGGGTCTCCGGAGGCACCAGACAGGTACCGGATAGCCAAGCGGGGTGCAGCAGTGGCAGTTGCCAAGGCAAAATCTCAGGCGTGGGAGGAGTTTGGTGAGGCCATGGAGGAAGACTATCGATCGGCTCCAAAGAGGTTCTGGCAAACTGTCCGGAGCCTCAGGAGAGGAAGGAAGCAACTCACTCACACTTTTTACAGTGGGGATGGGGAGCTGCTGACGTCAACTGGGGCTATAGTCGGATGGTGGAAGGAATACTTTGAGGAGCTCCTCAATCCCACCTATCCGCATTCCGAGGAGGAACCAGAGCCGGGAGACCTTGGGATGGACTGTCCAATCTCGGGGGCAGAAGTTGCTGAGGCAGTCAAACAACTACACAGCGGCGTAGCCCCGGGGGCGGATGAGGTTCGTCCTGGGTATCTCAAGGCTATGGATGTTGTAGGGCTGTCATGGTTGGCACGTCTCTGCAACATTGCGTGGTCATCGGGGGCAGTTCCTGTGGAGTGGCAGACCGGGGTGGCGGTCCCCATCTTTAAGAAGGGTGACCTGAGGGTGTGTTCTTGTGGGCATTTTCTGTTATTCTTAAAGAAGGAGTCGGAGACGGAGTTCTCAGCCAGACAGCGCGGGTCTCTTTATTAATTCATCTCACAGCTCAGGACAGCCAAAGACCCAAAGACAATCACGAGTGGTTCCCTTTTTATAGCCCCCACTCTTTGAACATTCCAGCTCACAGTCAACAGACGAGAACCAGACCATATTTGGTAGCACATCTTGTGGAAGCTATGAGTGGAGACTTCTTGTCTGGAACACAGGAACATTTTGGAGTCACATCAAGTTCACTGTTGGAAAGTAAGATAAGCATCTAGCTTTTACTGGAAGCAGAGCAGACCAAAACAGGAAATTCCTTTGGAGCTGATATTGAACAGCACACAAACTCTAACCAGAAAACACATCTCGATAAGCTTTCAACCTAAGAACTCAGTTTCAGCTCAATAAATTTTGTAGATGACCTGTTGACCTTTTTGGCGCAGACATTCCAACTATAGGGGGATCACACTCCTCAGCCTCCCTGGAAAGGTCTACTCCAAGGTACTGGAGAGGAGGGTCCGATCAATAGTTGAATCTTAGATTGAGGAGGAGCAATGTGGTTTTCGTCCTGGCCGTGGAACTGTGGACCAGCTCTATACCCTTGCAAGGGTGATGGAGGGGGCATGGGAGTTTGCCCAACCAATCCACATGTGCTTTGTGGATTTGGAGAAGGCTTATGACCGTGTCCCCAGGGGCACCCTGTGGGGGACGCTCCAGGAGTATGGGGTGGGTGGCTTTCTGTTAAGGGCCATTCAGTCCCTTTACCAGAGGAGCGTGAGTTTGGTCCGCATAGCCGGTAGTAAGTCGGACCTGTTCCCAGTGAGGGTTGGACTCCGCCATGGCTGCCCTTTGTCACCGGTTCTGTTCATTTCCTTTATGGACAGAATTTCTAGGCGCAGCCGTGGTGTGGAGTGTGTCGAGTTTGGTGGCAGGAGAATTTCGTCTCTGCGTTTTGCGGATTATGTGGTCCTCCTAGCTTCATCCAGCTCTGACCTTCAGCTCTTGCTGGGTAGGTTCGCGGCCGAGTGTGAAGCGGCTGGGATGAGGATCAGCACCTCCAAATCTGAGACCATGGATCTCAACCGAAAAAGGGTGGCTTGCCAACTCCGGGTCGGGGGAGAGGTCCTACCTCAAGTAGAGGAGTTTAAGTATCTCGGGGTCTTGTTCACGAGTGAGGGTAGGAGGGATCGGGAGATCGACAGGCAGATTGGATCAGCCTCTGCAGTGATGCGGACGCTGAGCCGATCTGTCGTGGTGAAGAGGGAGCTGAGCCAGAAAGCCAGGCTCTCGATTTACCGGTCGATCTACGTCCCAATCCTCACCTATGGTCATGAGCTTTGGGTAATGACCAAAAGAACGAGATTGCGGAAACAAGCGGCCGAAATGAGTTTCCTCCGTAGGGTGGCTGGGCTCAGCCTTAGAGATAGGGTGAGGAGCTCGGACATCCGGGAGGGACTCGGAGTAGAACCGCTGCTCCTCCGGATCGAAAGGAGCCAGTTGAGGTGGTTTGGGCATCTGGTCAGGATGCCTCCTGGACGCCTCCCCGGGGAGGTGTTTCGGGCATGTCCTGCCGGCAGGAGGCCCCCGGGTCGACCCAGGACACGTTGGAGAGGTTACATATCCAAACTGGTCCGGGAACGCCTTGGGGTCCTGCCGGAGGAGCTGGTGGACAAGGCCGGGGAGAGGACGGTCTGGAGCTCCCTAGTTGGGATGCTGCCCCCGCGACCCGGACCTGGATAAGCGGAGGAAGACGACGACGATGACAATTTTGAGTACCTGTCCACTGTAGTGACTACTATGCATCAAAGGGTTAAGCTGCTTTTCTGAGTAAGATGTGAAGATTTTGGTGTGGATTTAATGAGCATGTTCTTTGTCTTCACAGAGTTGCTTATCAATTTATCTTGTCCAACTATTTATGAACCTCTCTTAGCCTTTCACTTTCTCTGTGCCTCATTTTATCCTCTTATCCTTGTGTAATGCCCCCCCCATCCCCCACCCCACTCATCATTGTCTTATGATTGGTTTTATGTATCCTTGACTTTTCAGCCTCTTTAATGCCTCAACATTTTCTCTCTCACTCAACCTTCCCATTTTCGAAAAATATATTTTCTCTAACAGGCTCCCCTCACTTTTTTGTGTTTCTTTTTCTTTCTTCTTTCACATCATGTCGTATATCTTTCTCCCACAATACAGTATCAGCTGGAGAGATGGAGATGACACTTGAAACATGGAGGTAAACATGATACAACTAAGTCAAGACCAATGTGAGCTGGGATGTGGGAACAGGAATGGCAGATTTGAATATCTGCTATAGGGATATTACCATAGGGTTACAGGTGGGACCAGTGGCACTGTAAGTTTGTTATGAGGTGTGCTGCTATTTCTGTCTCTCTCTCTCTCTCTCTCTCTCGCTCTGTGTGTGTGTGTGTGTGTGTGTGTGTGTGTGTGTGTGTGTGTGTGTGTGTGTGTGTGTGTGTGTGTGTGTGTGTGTACTTGGCTGCTGAGGTGCAGACAAGATTTTTCAGCAGTGTAGTTCAGATGAAGAAGTGTGTGATTGGTTTCTGCTGAACAGTCGGGAGGTAGGGGGAGGTCCCGTTCAGGGAATATGAGATGCCGGCAGAGTTGTCAAATGAAAACTTTTCACTGTCACACTACTGTAGTGATTCTGGCTTGGTTTAATATTTCTCTGCCCTCTGGGGTCCCTGGAGACCGGGGGTCTTCAAGCAGTTGCCTGCCCTGCCTGTCAGCATGCAGCATCTCTAGATAGGACCTATAGTTTTACAATTAATGTTTTAATTATACGCCTTAATACTATATTTACCCCATTTCAAATGTGAAATGAACTCATATATTTATCTTGTTAATACATTTGACAGAATAGCATAATAGAGAGGTGTTTGTTGTAATTACATAAACAAGAGAAAACAATCTGTTTCAATCAGTGTTTTGTTTTAAATGTGCACAGCATGAAATCCATCCCAGGTCTGAATACACAAACACACCACTTATATAAAAACCACCTGGGTCTTCGACTTATTACGTGCTCACGCATTTAGTAATGGAACACCGCTGGTGTGAGATGTTCTCCGCTCAATAATATCAGAGAAGGAGAAACAGCCGGCTGCAACCACTTCAACTTTAGGACAAACTACCAGAGTCCCAAAAAGAAAAACACCATTAAGTTCCAAACAACCCTGGAAAACTGAGACTGGTGTTTAACAATGTTTTGTTTACTGTGAAAATGCAGGTTCCCATGTAACGGGTACAGTGGCGGATTTAGCAATTTGGGGGCCCAAGACAAACACAGACATGGGGCCCCCTTAACACAAAATTTTCGACAATCTTATCTTTACCTGGATTTGCGAAACTCTCCCCTCTTCTGACTTGAGCTGTTTTCCCCTTTTATTAGTCCTCCTCTTTTTTCCTGGCTTTCTCTCCCTTTGAGTGCTTTCTTCTTCTTGTCAATGCTCCTGTGCTTTTTCCTTTCTTTTATTTTACTTCTAGTTTCCATTTTGGTTTATGTTTACCTCCCTTTAAAGATTTTCCATTGTCTTTCCTTTTCTGCTTCCTTTGATGTTTACATTGAAAAACAACGTCACTTTTGGAAGTGAAGATAAAAGCTTTTTTAAAGCATGCTGCTTCTTTCTCTTATTGGAGCCACTAGGAGAACTCCATTTCATGCTTAATGTTTTGACTACTGCTTCGAGTTTGTTACAAATGCTCCCGCCTCTCTTTTTCTTTTTCTACTTTCTCTTCTTATTATTATTTGTGGTCCTATGGCACTTGGCAAACAACAATTTGGTGCATTCCTGCCACCAACTGGAGTGGAATGACTACCAATCACTCCCTGTTTGTGCATCAGCATCTTAAAGGAATAGTCCATTCTGGCATTAACAGAGGGGTGCCAGCAGTCAGGGCTAGGGGGCCCCCCAACATAAGGGGGCCCCAGTCGGCCACCGACCTATGCCTAATGGTAAAACCACCACTGGACGGGTATGCGGACCAGAGATGATAGCCCGCTGGAGAGGTGAGCTAGCTTGTTTTGCAGTGTTGAGGTTACACCTTTAAATTTAATGTTTCCATAACCTATAAAAGACCAGCTTAAAAGAAAATTGGAGAAAACCCCACATTTTAAGCAAGATTGTACAATCTCAGCTTGTATTTTCTTTTTCTTAAAATATGTTCATGGCAGTGAAAAAAATCTACAAAAAAATGTCTGCAAAATATTGGAGAAAAAAGCTCATAATTTAAAGTAAATTTACAGGATGTAAAAAAGTCCACATTTTTATATTACTGCGGCATTTTATGTGGAATAATTTTAAACTGTAAGAAGTCAATTTTTAAACATTCAAATTCACCAGAAAATTTCCTTGGAGAGTTTTAACTGATATTCAATAAGTACTTTACTTCCAGATACTAATTTAACACTTAAAGACCTTAATGCAGATGTCATCATTTAAATCCTACAGGCGAAAAAATGGTGATTGGCTGAAGGAAACAGTCATTGATTTTTAAATTAGACTTTATACTGTTTTATAAAAATAATAAAAAATAAACAGTACTTATTTGGATTAGGAAACCTGGTGTGAACATCAGACAGGAAGTTATGACCATGTTTTATTTTTGTACATGATTTTTGTTGTAACTGAAGCAAAGAATTATTTTTTCTCAAACCATGTTGTGAGATGAGATTTTGACTATAGGAGTCTTTGGACTGTGATGGAGAACACTTGATGGTCAAACTAAAGTTTGCAGGGATCAAGTTGAGAGGTCATTCATTATGAGTGTTACCTTGAATGACATTTTGTTTTCGTTTTTCATTTTTTTAGGTTTTTGCTTTTGTACCTCATATTATAATTAGCTTTCTTTTGTTTGATTATACAAAAAATGCCATTTGATGTGCCCTACCCTGAAGGCACTTATTAAGCATACCAAAGCAGATTTGATGCTGATGTGTTTGATGTCCCTGTTCGTTTTACATGCCTACAAATCAAAGATTATACAAATATCTGTTGCCGCAGCTGATGCAAAGGGGTAATGTCACTGAACCAGAACCTACATCAGAGAGTACTCCTAAAAATGTACATGGTAAAGTGAGAGCAGTGACTGCCACATCGCCAAACGAAATCTCAGTGGATAGCTTAGGAGGAGGCTCCTGTTACCACTCAATTCAATTCAGGGCTTTGAGGGCCATTATCCAGCAGGTTTTAGTGGTTTATCTGGTCCAACTCAATAGATTCAGTGGTCGAGTCACCTGTGCAGCAGCCCATCAGGCTTTGCAGATGCCTGTTTGTCTAACTGAAATCAGGTATGTTGAAGCAGGGTTAAAACTAAAACACGATGGATACTGGCCCTCAAGTCCCAGAATTGAATTGCTCTGGTGTAGATCCCAAGGACCTAAAGGTGTTCATCTGTGTCAAACCATTGAACTCCTGCATTTGAATGAAAATGACAAGCATCCTTTGTCTCAGTCCACCATTCAAAGTGTCCACATTGATCAGCCCTTTGCTGAAACATTTGATGCCAGCATAATTCTTGCTTTAGTGCCACTAATCCAAGGAAGTGACATTCACTCTTGCTTGAAGGCTTCTGAAGGCACAGCTGCAACAATTACATCTAACTACAGATGTTTTTTTTTAAACTTAGGAGAAAAGGTTAAATGACTTTGGGCTAGTTAATCATCTGAAAGTGCAGTAATGACAATTAAAATGAGTGAACAATGTGCCACCTAATTATAATGAAGTCTGTGTACATTTTTCTGAATTTCTATCCCGGATAAGCCCCCAATTAAAACAGTGTGCATTCTAAATTCATAGAAAAGATGTTAAACTGAGATATGAAACATACATTTTCTGACTGTGAAGACATAAAAGTAAGTCTACCAGCTGTTCAGAAACATATTCCCTTTCTTACCATGCTTTGTGGATAAAATCATTGATGTGCAATACTGGAGCCAAAACAGAAAAGTAGTGAATATGAATGGAAACAAAGAAAACAGTGGAATGGAAAAAGGAACATAAGGGAAACGAGCTGTTGTATTTCTGTAATTGCATAAATTAGGCATTGCAAAGACTTGTTTCCTTATGCTGCTAGAAGACAAGAAGAGAAACAGTGTTATAGACTAATTTCACAAGATGTTTTAATGAAATTTGTGAAACAATATTTGTTCCCATCATGCATTCTGAGCTTAGCACTAGAACTGGATAAAAAAAAAACTAAAAAGATGGCATCGGCTCCGAAAATAGTGCTTGTTTGCAATGGCTTTGACATAAATTTTGAACTATTTAGACCTGCTTTTCTTTGAAATGTGTTCAAATGGAGGAATGTCCTTTATTAAAGAAAATATGTATTTGCTTCTTCTGCTCTTTTTTCGATGGTATGAAGCTGAATACCCCACTGATTTGAGTGTGATGAACACGTCATGCTGTTCATTGCACTGCTTTGTCCTTGAGCTGTCCAATTACGTGCAAAGACAATTGGAAAGAAACCCATGTAATCTGCTCCACAACTAGGTTTTTCATATAAATTATTAGTCAAAGCAAAGTTGTAAAATTAAATGGAAGGCAAATATGACCACATATGGACTGAAATAAGGGGAAAAATCAACAAAAATTGTTGGAGGCTATACCTGCAACAATTGAGCAAGGCTTCCAACCAGATACCGGGTTTGCTGCCGATACGTGAATTTTTTAATTGGGCCCATCTGCTGTAGGTTTCACGTAAACTCACTCTGGTTTTAGAACTTTTATGGTTGCTCCTGAGAATGACAACGGAATGGGCTCAGAAGCAGCTGTTTGACTTGCTAAGTTTGCCATTTTCCACAGTGTCATCCTTGCTGTACCGAGTGGACTTGTTACCATGTTTGGTAACCTGCAATGGTGCCCTCTATTGGCTGGTAGATGTAAACATAGACATAAAAGTGTTGTGCTCTTTCAAAAATAAATATTAGATTTTTTTATTAAAGGAAAACATTCTGTACACCTTTAAGTGCCCCATGGAGGTATTATATTTTTTTAAATATAAATTTTTATTAATTAGTTCCATATTCAACCTTTAAATTATTTTTGATATCTGGATGCAGGTAAATCAACCTAGAAGGCCCAGAAAATTTGCAGAATCTGGAAAGATGCTCCTGCACATTTAGCTCAATGTATAAAATGTTAATACACTTAGTTCCTCAACAAAACACTTAAATATATATATATATACATACATATACATATATATATATATATATACATACACACACACACACACATATATATATATATATATATATATATATATATATATATATATATATGTATAGGGGGGGAAAAAGTATAAAATTAAAACTAAATGCTCTCAAATGGTGCTAAACCTGTTCCAGCCATTCAAAGCTTGTGCTGTTATATTTTGGTTCATTAGTCGTTACAATTCAAACCTTCTAATGTTTTGATTTTTCTTTTCTTTTCTTCCTTTTCCTACTCTAACTCTGCTATCTCTCATTTGTCTAAACACATCTTATCAAAATCTATATCCACTCATTAAACCAGTACTTCACATTCATCATGTTTGCTGCTGTTGTTTCTGATGTGGCTGCCAATAGGAGATTTTTCATTATCCCTGTAATCCCTTCTATATGAGTTGGTAATCTGGAGCAGACGTGTAGAAATTCCCACCCTCTGTTTCCAGAAAGTGTGTGTGTTTCTGGTTTATACATGAAGCTGTGAACTATTTAAACAAACACAGGCAGTTTTTTTTCTCTCTATTGCATTTCCTCAAAAAATAATAATGAAAAGCTCCAAATGTGTCAGATGCTGTTATTGTATCTAGAGAAAAAATATGAGCCTTATTTTAGATTCAGATTTTTACTTTTGCACTATAATTAAATTGCAAAAGACACAAACTTTATTAATATATAGACTAGAGCATAGTTGCTTGCCTGATTGCTGTAAGGAGGTGCGCATTTTGCCTTAAGACAATGAATTATGTTTCTGCAAACACGTTTATTCTTTCAACAACCACACACTCTGCAAATATATTTTCTACATTAGCTCTTTCTTTCTCTCGTTTATCATCTCTGATCCTAATAGTTATCTTGTTCCAATGCATTCTAGTAATTGTTGTTCATAAATTTGAGAAGTGACCCCAGAAGTGATTTCACTGTATCTTGAATGGTTTTAATCACATTTATCCTGTTTGAATTCTGAGGATTTTGAGTGCTAAAGCTGGCAGCAGCTGGGCAGAGGCATTGTGGGGGAGATACGACAGTAATGTAGTCAGCAAAATAAAATTTAAAAAATGGTTTAATAAAAAGAGTAAAGAGAAAGGGAGAAGGGAACTTGGCAGGTGCTGGCCTGCATGCATCAGTAACCGAGGAGATTGCAGTTTTATTGATTAGTTTATTGCAATATCAATCTGTCACACCGCTAATTTACTAATGACACCTTTACCACTGGGGAACACTATGGAGGAAGTGCTCATCTGCTTTGCTCCAGCTCTCAGAAGAAGCCCAAAGCCTTCAAAGGCATTATTTAATAATGCATTGGGTACATGTGGAGAGGCTCAACCAGCTGTTTTTTACTGTTGACATTTACTTTCTTTTCTTTTCTCTTGATTTGAGGCAGGATCTTATGTTCGCTCCAAAAATTATGACATTAGGAATATTTTATTCAGAAAAAACAAATAAAATAAAAAAGAAAGCATAATGGTTTAATCCACAGCAGATGAAAATACCAGTGTTTCTATGGATGGTGAAATAAATTGGGGTTGAAGTTTATTTATAAAGTCCCTAACATCCCCAATCAATGGGGCCCGAGGTGTTGAACATAGCATAGAAACAAACTAAAACACAATAAAACAGCTAGATGGTAAAATTCAGAAATAAAACTTTCAAAGGCCAAACAGTTCAAGAAAGATTTTTTTAATAAACCCAATTTAAATGCTCAGCCCACATCTCAACAACTATAAACTACCATGGACAAATTTAAGGCTCCACAAACTCCAAACTAAAGGTCCTGTGGTCAAAACATAAAATAGCTCTATAGCTCAATACACTAAGTAAATCAATGGGAGTCCATGCACAAAGTTAAGTCAATCTCAAAAGAAGTTGGAGCCCACAGCTAAGAACAACCGTTATAGGTCTGTGTCTCCTTGAATGTCTTTGAGAGCCTGCTTAAATATCTTCAGGTGAGGATGGCTGATGAGCCGATTGTCTTCGGCTGCCATTGCTGCTGGTTTGGGGTGTGCCTCTCTCCCTCGTGCTGAACTGGGGGAGAGAGTGGTGGAGCAGGAGCTGTCCCTGGTGCTGAACAGCAGGAATGGCAGAGACACAGGGGGCAGCAGCAGGAGCATTACTGGAGGGCTTACGAGAAATGTGGGGACCGTAACAGGCTCCCAATGGAGGTTCATCTACTTAATTTCAAATTTCACGAATAAAAAATGTAATCTTAAATGTATAATCATCTATATAATTGAGCAAAACTGTAGTTTATGTTATTTCGCTTTGAAAACAGTAGAATATGCTTAAATATGGACTCTGTGCATCCAGAAATATATGATTGATGTGAATAAACATATACAGTAGTTCTAATACCCTTTGAGCAATTGCCCAGTACTCAATACCACATAAAATCATAAAAGGCTAATCTATTAAAAAAAAAAAGTAAAGGATAATCCTTTTCATGGTAAGGCTTTAACGTTGTCATTTATAAACTTGCTTTTTTCTAACCAAACACCACAGCTTGACACGCTTAAGTAGATTAAGTTGTGCAGAATGGTATAATACTATTATACAGTAATAGAGGTGTTACGTTCTGGTAGATAGCCCATGTCTGGGGACATTATGTTGGATGCATGAGATGGACAATAAGGTTTTAAATATATTAATGAGAAATGTATGGATTAGATTAAAATAACTTATAACATGAGGACACAATTCTACATGGAAAAAAAGTGTTTTTATACCAAAAAATGGAACCAAGGCAGGATTTGCACACAAAAAAACTGGTGGCAAAAAAGAGCATGAATGAAAATTAGTACAGAGGATGATGGGATTTGAATGTTTTCTAAACAAAGAAGAAGATTGAGAAGAAAACATGAAACTGTAACTATGAAAAAGAAAGTTTACGAGAATCAATAATCGTGAAAACAAACGTTTTAAGATAAAACTCATGATTGTGTACTTAGTGTTGGGTTTTCCCCAAAAATGTAGAAGGAAGTGTTTCATGACCTTTTTGCTGTGTCAAAAATAGTGGCCTGTCTTCTTTTTGGGTGCAAGGCTGAACCAACGCTAAACAAACTGAACAAAAAAAGACTTTGACGGTTCGCAGCACACATTTCCTACATGGACAAAAAGCTGACCTTCTCCTAAACAGAATTTATGGATCTATGTCATATTGATCTTTTCTCAAACTTGCTGTTCCTGCACCACAGTAACACAAAAACTCTTATTCCTGGGAAAAACTACACTAGATTTTTCCAGATTCAGATCCCTGTGAAGCTCTTTACTACAGAAAATCTAGGCATGCTTGTGTATGTTTCACTGCACATGTGTCAGCCTGCTAGAGCTTCCTTTCATGTGCTAACAAGCATCTGAAGCCTGCAGGAAAGATAAGACCAAAGTCTTTCTTTCTTGTCTTCTCCAGACCATTCTCCATTTTGTCCCTGTGGCATTCTGTTCCTTTCAGTGTTTTTTCAGCGCTTGATGAGGAAATCTTTTCTCATCCACTTGGATTCCTGCAAAAGTCCAAGTCACCAAACCACACTTTGCCCTTGCTAATTACATATAATTCCCTTTTTAAGTTTCCCAAGCTCAGAGGGCAAAACCAGGAGCAGAGTGAGAAGGGGAAGGAAGGAGTCTGTGTGAAACTGAGTGAGTAAGACAGCCCGTCCAAAAACAGATACGTATCCCACTGTATAACAATCCTGTGTAATAAGCTCCCAGTAGGAGCTAGGGTGGCTTGCCCATTTTAATGACCCTGATGCACGAAAAAAAGTGAAGCTGCCAGAAAACAGCACATTCTTTTCATCTACTTTCTTTCTCTTATATTCTTCTGAGCTCATGTCATCTCTCGCTGGATCCCGTAGTATCTTCCCAACTCCCTCCTCGAATCATCATCTTGGATCAAAAAAAAACACTGAATAGAAAAGAAGGGGCAAGGTGTTGGAGCGAAAGAAGCATAAATAGTTACAGGGTTTTTCTCCCCTTTTCTCCCTTGGTCCTTTAATATTTAATCAACACAACTTTTTTTTGTCATTAAGCTGCTAAACATGACTCAGAGATCAGCTCTTGACTCATGACTATTTTATTATTTGCTACCATCTCTCAATCTCTGTAGTTCTACTTACTGATTTCTTTATTCGTTTTTGTGTGTTTCATGTCGTTCATGCTGTTGTTCTTCCTTCTCTAAAGCCAGGATCTCACTGAGCTGTCAATGTTGAAGACAAACTGTGATCAGCATTAAAAACTGTTTCCATTTTCTTGTGCAACTATATATTTATTCCACATATGCCAGCCATCTATGGACCACACAGGTACATTTTCATGGATGAAAGCATCATTGCATTCAAGGGGAGGTCAACCCTCAAGCTGTACAAGCCCTAAAAACAGAACAAATGTGACTATAAAGTATCTGAGTGAAGCCA
Source organism: Nothobranchius furzeri (assembly GCF_043380555.1). Lineage (NCBI taxonomy): Eukaryota > Metazoa > Chordata > Actinopteri > Cyprinodontiformes > Nothobranchiidae > Nothobranchius > Nothobranchius furzeri. Next base: position 1,020,692 of record NC_091744.1, on the reverse strand, counting down.
AATTAACATAGAAAAATTCTAATATAAAAAAGGTAATAAAAATGAAAAAGAATGTTGTATTCATATAACTATTTTAAAAATATAATAATAGCATGTAAAAAATAAATGAGGGACATCTTTAACATGTATTATGCAGCCCAATATAACAAGCTGGTAATGTCTTAATAAGCAAATTTGCTGAGTGAATTAGCTCCCATCAGAAACTTTGGGTCATACTGAAGATTTTTCTTGTTGGCAGTTTGCCTTCATTTCTGTCATGTTCTGTGTCCTTGTGGTCCCCAGTCCCCTCCTGCTCTCCCCCCAGGTCCCCCTCGTCTGTCCCTTTGGTCCCCAGTCCCCTCCTGCTCTCCCTCCAGGTCCCCCTCGTCTGTCCCTTTGGTCCCCAGTCCCCTCCTGCTCTCCCTCCAGGTGTCCCCTAGTGTTCTGGGTCCTTGTAGTCCCCTGCCCTTTTTGTCCCCAGCTCCCTCCAGGTGTCCCTCATGTTCTCCTCAGTTCTCTCTCCCCACTTGTTCTTTAGTCTCCTTTAGTGTGTGTGTGTGTTCCCTTCCCCACTTAGATCATTTGTTTACTTCCCCTGTGTCTTTGTTCTACATTGTTTAAGTAGCATTTGGGTTGTTTTAGTAGCTTTGGTTTACAGGTTTAGATATAGTTTTCCCCCTGCTTATTTCTGCTTCTTCCCTCAGTTCATTAGTTTCACCTGTGCCCAATTCCCCACGCACCTGCCCCTCGTCTCCTAGTCACCCAGCCCCTGTGTTCATAACCCTGTCTGTGTCTCTCAGTGTTTGTCGGTCCAATGTTGTATGTGTCAGCGAGTTGTTTTGTCCCTCTCGAGTTTTCTCCTGGTCCGTGCTCATGTGTGAGCTTCTGTTCTGTTTTTGTCGATGTTTACTAAGATTAGATTTATTTTTGTGCGCTTGGATTTTTTTTACCAACCTCCTTAAAATAAAGAAATTTATTTTCTTAAAACCACTCCTGCCTCGAGTCATTCTGGGGGTTTCTGCATCTTGGGTCCAACCCTCCTGCTCGCAACGTGACAATTTCTGGCCATTTTCAAGCTACAAGTTTTTAAAATAATTATATCAAAGTTGAATATTTTATTCAAAAACTCAAACTTAGCACACAAGATAAGAATGTAATCATCTACGTAGACACCTCGTGGACTGGCACTGCCTAATGCAGCTGGCGTAAAGTAGGCCACCATCTTGTATGGGTCTCCATTCACCCCCAATTATTTTCTACTGTGGAAGGTGCATACCAAAAAAAAAACATTTTATTTTTACTTTTTCACAAAATCAGGCATATGGTATGGCAAGATAATTAAAATATAAATATCATAAAATAAATTAATATATAAAATCCCAACAGGTAGGCTAGAAAAGTCAGTGTGCAATCTCTTTTAAATAGCATGCTGGTTGTTACAACTGTATGCTGCACAAAAAATGTAAAACTTTTTTTTTAAAACGGGCATAGTTGCTCAGTCTACATTCAATACAGTTGAGTTTGAAGAGCATGGAACCAGCCCATTATCATCCCCAGTGAGACATCTACATATTCTTGTCTCTGATGCCAGCCTCTAGCCTCTGTCAATGTATGTTGGCAGTTTCAGCAAATAAAGATTAGCACTGATTCAGCTGCATAGTGGCACAGTTTTCTACATGCATGCGTGGGTTTTCTGCAGGTGCTTCAGTCTCCTCCCACACGTCTAAAACATTCATTTGGTAGATTTACTACATTCCTATCTCATGAATTGTAAGTTGTTTAGCATAAAAATGTCTTCTAAATAAAAAAAAAACACAAACAAGATACTGTATTTCATTGAAGCATAAAAGCGAAGCTTCATTTCAGTCACAACTCCAGTGGTCATGAGAAAATCGAATGATTTTTGGTCATACATTGTATAGTTTCAAAAAGCAATTTTTCCATAGTAGAAATATTCTGTGACAAAATTCTAATCCTCACTTTATGCTAAATAGTATTTATAAATGTTGGCAAAGTGAGAATGTAGAAAAGGCCGACTGAAACAAACTGTTCAGACATACCTTGAAACTCCTCTACACATTTCTTCTTTTCCCACTCAAGAATAAATAGCTCATGTTTACTCTCAAGCCTCCACTAGAAAAAGTACATTTAGAACTTGACGAATGGTAGTATGAAGGACCTTCACTAAGCAGCTGTATCTCATTATGCTGAAATTGTTTCACACTGGAAATAAAATAAAAGAATGCCTGCCATCATCTTCAGTCAGTCAGCAGCAGCTCCTCTCTCATTATGTTGTTGTGCTCAAGTTCCCCTTCACCTGAAACCAGTGTTGTTGTTTAGTGTTGCTCATATGGCATCCACAAACGCAGCTTTAACCTGTTAGTGGTGAGCTTCCCGTCTGTGCTTTGCATTTACTTTTATGCCCCACTCCCTCTTTACCATTGTTTCCAGAGCCCAGATGCTACACATCAACACTTTGTAAATAGTGTATGAGACAAGCCTCCACCCCACCAGCTTCCTCCAGATTTAGATGAGGTCTTTACTTTGTGCACCCTTTTGCTTGCAATATTGTGTGTTTAGATTTATTCTGTCATTTAGAAGCCTGCACTGGAGATCGTGTTCAGGGTATTGGCAGTGTGCCCTTTGCCTACTCTGCTGTTTACTATGAACTCTGTTCTATACATTTTTGTTTGTTTACATTTTAATTTACACCGATCACAACATGCCCTATAGGTTATAAATTGTAAGTCGCTTTGGATAAAAGCATCTGCCAAGTAAATAAAACATAAACATAATTAACTTTTGCATTGTCCATTAATTTCTTTCCAGTTATGCATAAAACAGTTTTTTACCTGATACTGGGATCTTAAAAGTTAGATCCCAATTTCGGCTTTAAGACAACTCAAATACTCAGAAACAGCCCTGTCAACTTTTGTCCCCTACGTTTTAAAATACCTCATTCAAAGAGTGCCTGAGATTTTCACAGGAATAGTATTTCACCTCTTCGGTTCAGAGTGAAATAAATCCTGCCTTCTTATTTTTATCTCTTCCCTTCAAAATAATGCAGCATTTCTTTTCTATTGGCCTTTCTTTTCACTTTTTGCTCTTGCTATTCACTTTGGTATAAACTGAGAATTATACATTTCTCTGCACTTTAATTGGAAAAAAAAACATGTATATTGTCTCTCAAAACATATTTTAAAAGATATTTGGGAATGTCAATAATTTACTACAAAGAAATTAAATCTTTCAAATTTTGTCCTTAAATTTAATTATTATTCTTGTTCTGTCCTAAAAAGGTGTGGGCAGTATCCCCTACACCGTTTGTCAAAGTCGTGAACCTTCTAAGCCACAATTCAAAGACTGGTCTGGATACCATTCCAAAGTGGAGCATTAATACCAGCCACACATGACATCAAGTTGTATGCCAAAAATAAAGGGAATATTCACTAACTCCAACAACAAGTACATTTCATGTGGTCAAGAGATGCCCAAGATAAACTAGGTTGTAACAAGTGAAGGGCTGAACTAAGATAGTATGGCAGACATTCAGAACAGCTACAGGTACTTTGGGATTCTACAGGCAAAGAGCAATCATGATAAGCAAGGCCAGATTATAATATGGGCAAACTGGGCACAGGCCCAGGGGCCCACAGCCACAAGGGGGCCCACGCAAGCAGCAATCTATTTATTTATTTATTTGGGCAGCAGTCTTAACGTTGGAGAAAAATGTTGAGAAGTAATTAAAATTGTGCCCACATTTTCTAAGTTAACACACATTTCTTTTAACAATGGTAGTTTTTGCATCTTTACTGTTCCTGCTTCAGCCCTCTCCCCCCGCGCAGCTCCGCAAACTCACTGATGCACCTGCGAGCCTCGCAGAGTTCCTGCTGATCTAAACATTGAAAGAATCATTTAATTTTCTGTTCCTCACTTCTGGTTACCTTCAATGGTTGTTTGTTGCAACCACCAGGTACAAAAACTAACTTGTTTTTATTTGACTATTTTTCTGTCCTGTCTGTTTATTATCTTCCTGCATCTCCTCTCAATCCTAAAGGAAAACTGCTGCATGGCTTCATATTTATTCACCTCATGCCTTATACCTTTGAACTGCAGTTAAAAAAGATCTACCGACCGCACCGCGCGCCGGCCACACTGGTGAGGTGAAATCACCGGAGGACGAAACAGGTTATCCGCTCCGCAGCAGTAAAACGCATCAGGCACAAATAAAAGACAGAAAGCATAAAAGGATATGAGCCGACATATTCGCGTGTTACATTTGTTTTTGAGGTGGCAACGCTTTGAGAATGTTACTGTGGCCGTTCTCAGGACGCATCTAGAAAACGAGGGGGAAAACAATTTAATTGGATCCATTTCTTACCTTTTCAACATGGTTTAATGTAAACATTTCATTGAGTACAAACTTTAGTCGCACCAATCTAAAGAGACAGAGTGTGGATTTGTATTCTGATCAGTTTAATCATGTTTAAAATGGAAACATGGGTGATGCATCTAAAGTTCACACCTGCTCAGCTATTATGGAAATTAAACTAACAAGATGAATAACATAATTATTTTAGGCACAGACAAAATCCCCCATACTTTTGAAAAGCTTGCAACACGCCTCCTACCAGTTCCAAATTGTGAAGGGGAACAATTTTCACAAGAATAAAAAATGAACTGAGAACAACACAAACTCAACAGCGCCTCAGTGCACTGTCACTGATGGCAATTGAATCTCAGCTTGTCAGGAATCTGGACGTTGATGACACTGTAAATGTATTTACTAATAGAAAGACCAGAAAGCAGTTTTTCTAAGGCAAGAGAGGAGACCAACAAGGAAACAAAAAGAGGAGGAAGGAGCCAGGAGTCAAGAGGAGGAAGAAGACTGGAGACAAGATGAGGAAGGAGACAGGAGACAAGAGGAGGAAGGAAAAAGGAGACAAGAGGAGGAAGGAGACAGAAGACAAGAGGAGGAAGGAGACAGAAGACAGCAGGAGGAAGGGAACAGGAGACAAGAGGAGGGAGGAAACAGGAGACAAGACAAGGAAGGAAACAGGAGACACGGGGAAGAAGGAGACAGGAGACAAGATGAGGAAAGAGACAGGACACAAGATGAGGAAGGAGACAGAAGACAAGAGGAGGAAGGAAACAGGAGACACGAGGAGGGAGGGGACAGGAGACAAGCGGAGGAAGGAAGCAGGAGACAAGCGTCGGAAGGACACAGGAGACAAGAGGAGTAAGGGGACAGAAGACAATAGGAGGAAGGAAACAGGAGACAAGGGGAGGAAGGAGACAGGAGACAAAAGGAGGAAGCATACAGGGGACAAGGGGAGGAAGGAAACAGGAGACAAGAGGAGGAAGGAGACAGGAGACAAAAGGAGGAAGGAGACAGAAGACAATATGAGGAAGGAGACAGGAGACAAGAGGAGGATGGAAACAGGAGACAAGGGGAGGAAGGAGACAGGAGACAAAAGGAGGAAGGAGACAGGAGACAAGGGGAGGAAGGGAACAGGAGAGAAGAGGAGGAAGGAGACATGAGACAAGAGGAGGAAGGAGACAGGAGACAATAGGAGGAAGGAAACAGGATACAAGAGGAGGAAGGAAACTGGAGACAAGAGGAGGAAGGAGACAAGATGAGGAAGGAGATAGGAGACAAGATGAGGAAGGAAACAGGAGACAAGAGGAGGAAGGAGACAGGAGACAAGATGACAAAGGATTAGGAGACAAGAGGAGGAAGGAGACAGGAGATAAACAAAAAATATGCAGATATTTTATTGATTTATTTATTTTAACATAATTTTATATGGAGGAATGACCATTAGAGATGAAACATTCGTTTCAGCCTCACAGGCTCAAAGGCACCAGATTTAGATAAGAAATTGTTTTGGGGCCAGACAGAAACAATTTCTTCTCTGTCTTAAAAGTTCCGCTGGTCCTCAACCTCTCAAAATCCAATAATGGTGTAATTAATCTATCCCAATCTGTGTTGATTTGTCCACTCGCTCCTTGATCGCATCCATCTTTTGTGCCAATGCATGAATCTCAGCCAAAGTTCCAAGCTTATGACTCATCTCGACAATTATATGAGTCTGTGCTTTCACAGCCCGGTGTAATCCATCCCTGAGCTTCGGGAAAGAGCCAATATTCCTTGACAGCTCGTTAATTTTCCGGTAAGCCAGGTAGCCTCCCAGGCCAAAAAGCAGGAAACCTGACACCAACACCACGAATATCTGTACCTCTTCAGAATCCTCTACAGACAGTTGAGTTAAGCAGATCAGGTTCCACTGTTTCCTGGAGTCCATGATATGCCCAACTGGATCCGTCCCAGAGGGGCACCCAGGAGCCCCTTCTCCCATTCTCATCGTTGAGAAAATGTTGTCAATCGCGTTGAGAGACCAGCTGACCAGGTCCATGTTTAATACTTTCCAGTTTCCAGAAAAAATGTAGAAGTGTCGTACACCCAAAGACGGACAAAGAGCCTTGGGGTTGAGATAGGGAGGAGAGGAGGAAAAAAGCATCTGTACTCTCCAAGAGCCAGAAAAGGGGTCTCCGTTGATTTTAATGCAAATCCAAATGCGGCATCAGAGTGGCGAGATGGGATGTTTGTTGGCACTACTGAACATGCAGATTTGACCGCATCCAAACGTTAACCCTCTTACTACCTCTAACCATTCCCTCACAGGGACCAAGTGTTTCTGTCCCACACATTCAGACTGAAAATGTGTTGGTTAGGGGGCCCAGGCAAGCGGGAGGGTCCAATTAGCAAGACGGTTAAGGTTAGGATTGGGTGGGAGGGGAAGGTTAGAAGAGGGTTAGGGTTAGGATGGGGGTGTCACTCTGACACAGCATTGGGATTTGCACTCGGGAAGACCCCTTTTTGTACAACAGTGATAAAAAGGGCACTTTCAGCATCATTGTCTGATGTGGAGGGTTACTGAACAAGCGTTCATTTCCAACACATGAGGAGTGAGAATGTGGTGGTATAGCCAGACCAGTGATGGCAATAGAAGCCATTGATTTCAAGGGTTTCACCCCAAGTCCAGTACGTGTGAGAATGTACAGGGAGACTACCAATCAGTGGATGTTAACACCACTATACAAGAACTACAATCTTGGAGTACATTGGTAAGGAACCCCATGATGATGAACTATTAAGTGAGTGTCAGACACAGCAGAAGCCCAGTGTGGGAGAAGAAGAACAGTAACCATTGTGGAGGGATAAGACCCTGCACAGCATGTATCGCAGGCAGATCAAGGGAGGCTGAAATCTTATCAAAGGCTAAAGGAGGCTGGGTGAAGGAAAGTACAGATCTGCTCCACTGCTCTAGACAGGAAAAAAAGCCTGTGCCATGCATCAACATTTAGAGGCTGGAATGGTGGACAGGAACATCTGAGTTGAGTATGGATGCAGGGCAGTGGTGATAGATGTAGCAATCCTAGTGACAGGAACACCAGGTAGAAAGAACACAAGGTGCTGGACAAACATCAAGGACTGAAGGAGGAAATCGAGAGTGCATAAAGCTAAGAACTCAGAAGTGCCAGGGGTCTTTGACATCACTCAGGGCTGTGACCCCCAAACTGAGAGTCCAACAGATAAAGAAGCACATCAGAGGTCTCAATCCAAAGCTGAGCAGTCCTAAAGCCTAGATGTAGGACCCTCAAACTCCCAGACCTCTGGTAAAGGACCCGAGTAAGGCATGAAAATCCAAATAAACAAGTAGAAAGAAAAGGCAACCCCATAGTTTTAATCTTCCATTATCTGTTTAGCCCCTTCGATTGCTATTTTGTAGCTTCTGTAAATGCTGTTACAAGAGATGTCATTGAGTTTTTGAATCCACTACGGGTATGTTTGTGTTTTTGCAGCTTCTGATTCCATTTTGTAAAGCATTTGGAACTTGTCTAGAAGGTAAATAAAGCAGTTTGGGGTTGGGCTGAGATTCATAACCAGCTTATTCATGAAAATAGAAATAGTGATGAACTGTAAAATGCAGATTCAGAGAAGTGAACATTAAAAACCTTCTTTTCTGATTAAACTGTTTTATTGCAGTTCCAGTTCTGTGCATTATACACAGTATGATGCTAGCTATTTTCCTTTTAGCAAATTGCATCTACTGTTGAGTGTGTGTGTGTGTGTGTGTGTGTGTGTGTGTGTGTGTGTGTGTGTGTGTGTGTGTGTGTGTGTGTGCCCGCACACATGCTCATTAATATGGGTTTCGTCTACAAAGCAAACCTCAGTCTCATTAGTGTGACAGCACAGAAACAACCCAACTCATCCTTCGCTCAGTAGATTTTCCTTTTCTTTCACCGTCTTGTTTTATTTATTGTTTTATTTTCTCTCCTTTCCCCAGCTTTTCTATACATTCTAATCAAAATCCTTTCTCATCTTTTTTCCCTCTCTTCCTTTCTCACTATTTCCCAGTGTTTGACTCATTTTCAGTTTGTCGTGTCTTTCCGTCTCTCACATTGTAACATCTGCCATGGCTCGGCCTTCCTTTTTATCACCGTGCATTAGAATCAGAGCACAGAGGTGTTGTTGTTCAAACTGCTCTGTCAGCTGACTGCACATTTTTCATTTCTTTTGTCAGCTGACATTATTTTTGCTTCTGTTCTAAATCTCTCTCATTACTTTACTCACTCTTCCTCCAAACCTTTAGCTCTGTGCTCCATTTTTACCTTTAGAAATCTGTCATGTTGCCAAATCTGAGCATGAGACTATGACATTTCTCCATTATTATTACTATTTGGCTTTTTCCTGTCTTTTGCACTGATTTGTGCTATACATCTATTTCTGTGGACTTCCACTTACTCCTATTCTATATTATTTATTTCAAATTTTCCTGTTTTCTCTTTTGTTCAGTTTACTAAACTCAAACATTTTGTCTGAAAGAGACAATGTGTAGTTAATTTTTTTTACCATGAATTTCTGGAAATATCTATCAAAATCAGGTGTAAACTGCATGTGAGCAGGTCTAAGTCTCTGGGCAACACCATATTAGATGTCATGTTTCCTTCTACGGGAGCCCATGAGGACGAAAGGCATTTACTGATTTGTAACAAAGGTTTACAAAACTTTTGTTATTCTTGAATGTTATTGTTTTACACATGTACCTCTTCACTTGTTGCCAGTGATGAAAGGGAGTCTGATGTTCTTCTTATTTAGCCAAAGTTTGCACTCTCTAGGGCTTTTTGACCCTAATAGGCATCCGTTGGTAAGGTCTAACTCCAACACAAAAATACAGCTTGCTTGCAACGATTTAGGTACCTACTGCTCCCTATCGCTAGGAAAAATACACACTGTCACTTTAATTTACTTTTTCTCCTCATTTACTTTACTTTTTCTGAGCAGTTTGAAATCCCTGCTTTAGTTCTCCAGATTTCACTTTTTTATCTCTTTTTCTTCCACCACTTATTAATCCATCCTCTATCTCCTGTTTTACCAGTTCAAGCCACTGCTCTGATCATTTTCCTGATTGACCGTGTCTTCCTGACTCTTGATGTTGATGCCTTTTAAAGCCCTTCTATTCCTTCACTTATCCGTAAGGACATGCCAATCACCGCCGTATTTAATAATTCTCTTTTTCTCATCTCTTCTGGTGAGAAGTTTTCCTCTTTGAATGTCTTTGTGCCGCTTCATTTAGAAAAAGTATTTGTTTGAAAGCAAAGCTGTTCATTTAGAGTCTGCATCTCTACTTTGGTAACAGCTTTAATAGAATCAGTGTTTTATGTATAATTACAAAACTGGTTTAACAATGAATATTTTTTAAGTTCCTAAATGCTGAAGATGTTCATTTGAGTAGAACCCATCAACTCACTGAGCGCAGACATCTTGCTAAATTCAATCATGGGCTCAGGAAAATGTCTTTAACCAGTAAAAGAGCATTTTTAAAACCAAATACAGTAACATAGGAATTAGTTTAAGCAACTGACCAATGAACCCTTCATTTATATCAAGGCCATTTTGCTCAAAAATATTTAAATCATAAAAAGACTCATTAAGCTTTGCAGTTTACCTTCATTTAGTTTGCATTTTAATCACCAAGCCCCCACAAAGTCGTTCAATTGTTCTCACACTTTCTGACTCATGGAAAGTAAATAGAGAATGATTGTAGATGGAGAGGTCTCTGGGGGCTGACTTTTCTGAAAGGACTTTTTTTGACATGTGAAGCAGAGTTGAAAATCTAGCGAGATGAGAGCGAGGTCCCTGTGAGTAACGTGGGGACATTTAGAACCTAAACAAACTGAGGCATTTTGGAAGCTCCCTCACAAATGCTGTTCTTTTGCCAACAGCTCAATGAGATACTGGCTTTACTGTTCTGATATCATCTCAGGGCACTCGGGCCGCACACATGAGTAGTTTTCTAGATTGAGCCCCTGCTGAGCACAGCCTGCTGTTGAAAAAACAAAACGAGCATTTAAAAACATTAAAAGACATGATTTAAGGCCCAAGCATGTCTTTTTCATTCCAAAGTAAATTATGTTCTCAAGAGGACTATTTTATGATCAAATCAATGTGTCAGCAAAATATTCCACGAGTAGAAACTTTGAAATAGGTCACTTGGCAGACATCCCATCATGGGGTGATTGATGAGGGTTGTTAGAGATCAGGCTTGTGTCCTTTTGTCTTTCAGTTTAAATCTGGGAATCAGCTTTAAGGCAGAATAACACAACTCTTATTAAGAATACATTGTTTTAGATTGTCATAACATAAAACTGTTGAATAGTGTGTGTGTGTGTGTGTGTGTGTGTGTGTGTGTGTGTGTGTGTGTGTGTGTGTTTTAACTAATGTGATGCACAAACATTCCTGGATTGAAATACAAGATTAGATTTTTTTTTTTGCTTTGTGATCTTAACAAATTTAAATGATAATTAAATTAAAAGTAATTGTTTTGCTTACTGTGATCTGTTGATGGTGCTTGGGAACCACCAGCTTATTAAGATTCAAAAGGTCCAGCAGGATTATTCTCCTGTAGTAATAATAAATTACCTGATATTAAAAACTTTCAACAGAGGATTGGTAAAGATTGACAACTGGAAGAAGCCCCTAAATTAAATGTGCTATTAAGTATTACACCTTCAATGTCTCTTCAGATGTAGAGATGATTAACTTTAATTGTCAAGATCAGAAAATGATAATCAAATTCCATCTGTGATCATCCGCTTATACAGAGTTGGGTCATGGGGGCAGCAGCCTAAGCAGAGAAGCCCAGACTTCCCTCTCCCCAGCTACTTGGGCCAGCTCTTCCGGGTAAACTCTAAAATGTTCCCAGACCAGCCGAGAGACATAGTCCCTCCAGTGTGTTCTCTTCCTTTAGGTCTCCTCCCAGTTGGAGGTGCCTGGAAAACCTCAGGCAGGACGTCATCCCTGACCTGGAGAAGGCATTCTACCTGTTTGCCGACACAAGACCGTGGTCTCGCATTTAGAGGAGCTGATTCTCACCCCAGCTGCTTTACACTGGGCTGCCAACTGCTCCAGTGAAAGCTGGAGATCACAGTCTGTCGAAGCCAACAATCACCTGCAAAAAGCTGAGACCCGATCCTTTGGGCACCAAAATGGATCCCCTCAACACCCTTGCTGCACCTAAAAATCCTGTCCTTAAAAGTTATGAAGAGAATTGGTGACAAAGGGCAGCCTTGGCGGAGTCCAACTATCATCAGGAACGAGCCCGACTTACTGCCGGCAATGCGGACCAAGCTCTGACACCGGTCATAGAGGGACCTAATAACCCCATACGCCCTACTTAATGATAATCAAATCATTCTTTTAATTTCAAAGGAAATACCCTTCCAAGTTCACACCCTAGAAAGTCTACCCAAAAAGTAATACACGAAACAGAAATAAACTCTCTGTAGGCGTGTCTGAAACATTAATCAGCCTCATGCAAAATGATAAAAAGCATAGCTTGGAAAAACATCTGCATGCGTAACATCAGATGTGGAAAACGATGGGGCAAAGAAACGTGTCTTTCCCAGTCCAGCACGCATGAATGGAGGAGCCACGACACGTCGTTCACTCGGACTACTAAACCCTAGAGAACCTGACCCATACATGTCACAAGTAATTGGCTGGGATGATATAATTAAAATCGAATCATTTAAACTGACAACTGAATGAGCCGAATTAGCATCAAAGAGCCAATTGCTTTCGCTTAATTTAATGTGCAAAAGAGATACGCAGCCAGAGTCTGTCCCCTCTTACTCTAGTTCTACTGTGGTAGCACAACTCCCCAAAACATATGAAGTATATAAATACATTTGATAAGTTTGGTTTATAACAAACCTGGAAAGCATGACTGTATCAGTCCACAGGTGTTTACATCATGTCAGGATGATTTACGACTACTTGTTTAGAGATCATTAGTAACCAGCTCTGGTTTTAGTTGATATTTGTAAAACGATGAGTGCTAACCAGCATTAATGTGGTTGGGACTAGTTTACCATTGTCCTAGCCAAAAGACGAGCATAATATTTTTTAATATTAACCTAAACTGATAACCTTTTGATGTTAGCCAAGTTGGCTACCACAATTTGAATTTAGAAGACACAAAACAAAAATGAGGGACTGTGTCATAAGCGAGGAGAGCGTGGGCAGCAGAGGGCGATGTCGCCCTCTGCTGCCCGCTGATAAACGGAGAAGGAAGTGACGCCACCAACGTCAGCAAAACTCAGAAGAAAGCTACAGCAGTATTTGCAACAACAGTAAAAACAAGGTCAAATAACACGTTGCTGTGTTAAAAATTACCGTAATGCATTTGGATAAAACAAACTGTATGAACTTACAAAATATGTTTCAATTACAGATAAACATTTAAACAAGAAATGGTCGCTGAGGAAATGAAGTACATTAATAAACTTAAAGGTTTTTAATGCAACACCACTTTCATCAGAGAGAGAACACAGTCAATATGTGGCAGTTTCACACACACACACACACACACACACACACACACACACACACACACACACACACACACACACACACACACTGAGATGGCTTTTCGTTTGTGTCCCAGGGTTAGGTACAACATTTACCAAGTGGGAGTTCTGAGACAAAACAGCAGAACTTCCACCCTGAGGGAAATACACTGTTGTATCCCCTTCTAGACTGTAGCTGTGTGATGAATGTGTGTGTGTGTCCTGAGAGTGCACATTTGTATTGTTAGAGGCATGACCGGTGTTGATCCGCATGTGAACTCGACACCTTAAGGCTCCCTGAAAAGAAGAAAAGGGAGAAGAATCTGATTTTTTCTTGATTTGTATCAATCTTTCGGTCTGATGCTTCTGTCAAATCCCCGGCTTTAAAATCTTTCTGTATCCCTTGTCACATCTCTATCCTAGCCACTATTCTCTCTCTTCACACTTGTGCCAGTATCCTTCCCACTCTTTTGCGGTCTCTCCCTCCTATCTGCTATCATTGATTCGGGCTTTAAACTTTCACTCTCACTCACTTACCCTGGAGGTGAAGTTGAATTACAGCCATTAGCTTGCTGTTTTCTCTGCACACTCTTCACCTCTCTGTCTAGCTCAACTTTTTTTCCATCTACTATCTCTTTCAAAGGCCCCAGGACTCCACAGAGGTTCAGTCGGCCCTTTATATTTATGGTGTATGGGGAGGTGGTGGAAGGAGTTTGTTCGGTGGGAGGTTCATTTTGCCTTTTACCATCGCCATATGTGGCCAGCTCATCACTGCATGTCTCAGTCCCTGAATCAATATTGAATCAGAGCTTCTTTTTTACCAGCCACAACACAAAAAAGAGGAGTTGCTTGTGTGTTAGTGTTGCTCTGTGTTTGGTTAAAGGTTGAAGAATATTATGTTTTTACCAGAGTACAGAATGAACTCACCTATCTAATATTTAAATCTGTGGATTAACCCACTTATTTTCTTTGCTCGTTATGTTTACATACATTAAATTCTCTAATATGCCAAACAAGGTGGAAACTTCCACCCAATTAATGCATTCAGATGATCCTGAAAAGGAATTCAGCAGGCCTGAACTACTGAGAAGAAACAGCCAGGTCTTCGTGTCTAACATTCGTTCATGGATGGCCTCGCACGAGTGCTTCTGCAGTGTGTCAAAAATTCCCATTAGCACATTCCAAAAGCTTTTTAAAAGCCTTCCCAGAGAAAATGAAGCTATTATAGCTGCAGAGGGTGGGTAAACTCCATATTAAACCTTATGAATAGAAAACAGGATGCAATTAAAATTTATCTTCATGTAAAAATGGACGTCCCAGTACTTGTAGCTATATAGTGCCTCTTGCTTGTGCGACAATAAAATTAAATACTTCCCTCTCATGCCAATGATTTGTGTTTGGATGTAAAAAAGGTAAACATTGCAGAACAATTATGTTGAGTCATTTTCACTCTCACTCATTTTCTGACATAAAAAATACCTCTGGTTAGAATCATCCTACATCCTCACTCTCACCCCTAAGTCTTTTGTACTGTAAGGCGACACTTTCATTCCAAGATTGTGAAATACGATTGAGATGTGCAAGGTGGTTACATCAAACTAACTTATTTTCTTCAGGAATATTCCCCGGAAGAAGTGGCACAATTAATAAAAACACATGAATGCAAACAACTAACTCAGAACACCTCTAGGCTTAATGGCCTATAATTATAACTAAAAATAAAGGAGAAAACACAAGACATCTAATTAAAGACAAATTAAATGAGTGGAGCAATGCTGCACCAAAACCAAGATATGAGGTGGTGTACGCAGCAGCACTCTTTTAAACTAACTGGCCCCAAATCCACACCAGAGGCAACAGCGATGCGGAACTGCAGAGGAACAGTTAACTTGTGTGATTTGCGCCGTGCCTTTCCATGCTGGGAGAGCATCTCAGACATGTAGCGGCTTCTGTGCAGTCCTCCATGTTGGACTCACAAGATCACAAAGGTCACTGTTTGTTTATGCCATCCACCAAGATGACAACCAAGAAGAGGAAGAAAGAGATCACGTTTGACATCACCGTTTGATGTCACATGTAAACACACAGTTGCACTTCTTGAAAGATGCTGGGAGTAAACAAGCCATTAGGTGACATGTATTGATGTAATTTACATAGATTAAAATCTCTGCAAAAATCTTGAATTTTGAAAATTCCCTTGCGTTTTACATTGAAACCCTATGTGATTTCCTGTTCAGCTATGTTAGCTGTTGAACCCAATCCTATCTTTAAGGGTGGTACGGTGAGCCGTTTCTGGGACATGCCTGAAATGTTCTGTGCTGGGGCTGCTTTTAAACAGCCCAATAGACTGTAATGGATACTATATAAAAGCGGAGATGTTCAGCTGTCGTTCCATGACGCCCATGTCTCCAATGTGGAATGGGGTAAAGCTACATTCACACTGCAGGCAAAAGGGCATCAAATCCAATCTGCCTGCTTCTTTAAGGCAATGAACTGTTATACTGGAGCACGTTTGCTGTTGCATTTCAGTTTTTGTGTGAACAACCACATACAAAAATTTGGATACAATCAAAAAAATCAGAATTGAGCATTAAGACCTGCAATGTTAAGCCCAAGGGAACCTGCACAGATGGAACTCTGTATATATATATATATATATATATATATATATATATATATATATATATATATATATATATATATATATATATATATATATATATATATATATATAACTAACTAATAATCAAAGCTCAAGGGCTATTGAACACACAAACTCTTGGACTCTGAAAAGCACCATACAAAATGCATCCTATTTACCATTTAAACAAAACACAAGTCTATTTAAACAAAATGAAGATTGTTGCTGTTTTAAACTGATGCATGAAGTAATGGTCAGAAAATGCATTAATCTTATCAAACTATCAAGTTCCTACCCACCCACAAAGTGATCTGGGGACAACAGCATCCCTGAGTAAATGGCAGCCTTGGCATTTTAAAGAAGTGTCACTCCCTCGCTTCCATCAGGAGAAATGGTTCGAGCTCCACCGGCTGCATCCAGGAGGGAGTAGGGGGAGTAGCACATCCCTATCGTGCCGCTGTCCATGGTGCTGATCCAGGAGGCAGTAGAAGCAGGAGCGGGCACAGTCCACTGTGCTGCACAATTGGGACGAAATGCAGCAGAAACAGGAACTGTCCACAGTGCTGAACCCCTGCACGTAGGACGGACAGAAGACTGCCGTAACCAAGTCTCAAATAATGACTCATCCTCAGGTGTTCTTTCTGGTATCTTATTTCATGTTTTAGCTAAATGTGTTTGTTTTGTTACAGTGCTTTAATATATTTCTGTCACTCATATTAGTGACTTGCTGGATGCTGTACTTTTTGCAACACTCTATCACCATTCTACCATTCTACAGCAGAGGCTGAGTGCAAAATCACAGCATGTCAGCCCTCCATCATTACTGGTAATTTGTTTTATTAAACATCTCACACCATGAACTTTTCAGTGTACTGGGGTATGGTGGTGGTAACTGGTTACATTTACTCAGTTACATTTTAAACGTACTGTAATGTACTTTTTAACCTTCACTTGAATAACTGTATTATGATGTTTTGCTACTCCTACTGGAATACAATTTTTAGCTACTGTACCACCTCTAGCTTTTTCAGGTCTTGAGTTTGTTGCAGAAATCCACATTTTATATCCTCAGATTAACTTTGTTTGAATTCACACAAAGAACAACTTAACTATTTTCACAAAGTTTTTCCTCTCACGTTTAGCAGAAGAAAAACAAAAGGGGGAATTTGAAAGTGGCCTGCAGTTTCAGCATTCTGGTTATTTCCTACCACTCTCTCCTAGGATTGTAAATTGCACCAATTTGACCGGTCTCCCTTCTGCGCCAATCAGGAGGCGCAAGAAATATCAGAAACCGGCCTGTTTTACATCAACTCTCAAACTGACCCTTTTCTCAAGATGGGGGAAGTCGTAAAGCTTCCCTTAATGTCCTCCTGGGAGCTTCATGACTTGAGTCTTTATAAACCTTGCATTCCTGTTTATCTACAATCAAAGACGGTGTTTAGGTTGTTTACCCTTAAAATATAAATCAAGGTGCTCTAAGTTTAAAATCTTATCGGTCACAAACCTAAACTGTTTTCTTTTTGTGTTTTCTTTTAAGTTAAACCTCTGTCAATTTGTGTTTCTCCAGTTAAAATTCATGCTAATGGTAAAACTGTCTAATTTTAAGACATAAATTTTGTTCTTCTCTGTTCAAAGTAATACTTTGACCCCCATCTGGAACAACGTTGGTAAATTGTAATCATAAATCTGTCATTGTTGGAAAGGCAGAGGTTATGTGAAAGAGCCACAGTGCCATCAAGTGGGTAAGGAGTGAAATACTTGTGGGTGTGACAAAAAGAAAGTTTATAAAACCAGAAGTTCAGACGAAAGAAGCTTGAAGCGAACCTCTGCTGGGCTTTTCCATCTGGGCCCAGCAAAAAATGATCGACGCTCATAAAAGTTGTTAAGCCATTAGCTCTCACAAGTTACAGTAAACTCAGAGTTCCGTTTGTTTTGTTTTGGCTTTCTACATAAAACCGGAAGTCGGCGCGGTCCAGTCGAGCCCTTGCATTAAGAGTTAAACCCAATTTGGAACAGTTTCTCTGATTCAATCTCGTTTGGATAATTCGGACTTGCGATCTGAATTCCACGTTTGGTGCAGCTGGAGGAACCGAAAGGTCAAGCCACGATCGAGGAGGGCCACATACCCCCTTCCATGACCGATGTTGACCTACCAGGGAGCCAGCACCATTTAATCCAAAAAGGCCTCGGCACGAGCCAGGACCCCAGGCTGTTGCGGCCGCTGGCTACCCTTCTGGCCACGGAAAGCAGGTCTGTGAAAACATTTCCAACTGGCTGATCTTTTCTGCTTTAAGTCGATTCGTGAATTGAGATTATTACATTTCCTTTATGGCAGGTTTTATTTCAATCCAAAATTCACGTTTAGCTCTGAAGTTTTATCCTCTTTTCTCTGCTACCACACACACACGCGCCAACTCTTGTTGCATCCACTCAACCACCTGAACACACAACTCCCTCTTGCATTCCTACACTCACACACACACACACACACACACACACACACACACACACACACACACACACACACACACACACACACACACACACACACACACACACACACACCACACTCTCACTTTGCTCCCTTTTAGAAATTATTCCCCATTTTCCTATAATCTTGGTGTCACCAAATTTCCACTTTATTACAGATCAGTATTTCATATCACTGCCATAAAACTTTGGGTTAACAATTGTCTCAATTCCATGCATGAAATGATAAGCTGGGTTTGGTCCTTTTTGTCCATGTCTTAACTGATGTTTGTAATAAACTCACAAAATGTAAATAACACCGGATCATTTCTAGAAATTCTCGAGAATAATCGGCGCATTCTGTCAAGAATTATCCTTTAGATTAACTTGTGGAGTTAACTATGAGACTGATTAATATGAGCAGAGGTAGATATTAAATCCAATGGTCCAGTTCCACAAAACTGATGGTGCCCCGATTAATTAATGTAAGATTATAAACAACTAAACAAGCTAAATCTACACCACTTTTGAAATATAGATATAAATCTATATTTACTGCTCCAAGTTCATTTTCACAAAATACATTTTACTCCCATTTGAGTGGTTTACCTATTACTACTTTTACTTTTCTTGAGTACAATGTTTGGCTAATCTATCCACCTCTGTAAATGTGCAACTAATATAACAATTCAGTTTATTTATTTATCGCCAAATCCCGGTAAGAGTAATCTCAAGATAGTTTAAAAACATCCCAAATGAACCTACTCATCAGTGCATTGAGCTCAGTTCATTATGCTGATTAGTTAAGTTTCCTGTTTAAGGAAACACATCAGAATGCATCGAGGCACTGACTTGTTGTGTCACTAAGAATTTCCATGGCACAGTTCATTAAGAGTGTTCCAAAACAAAGTGCATATAATCGTAACTACTTCACATTCAAGTCAGTTGTTGCACTCAAGGGATGAAAGATCCATTTTGAACTCTGAATAGAATTTTATGTTTTATTTGTTTCTTCTTCGAGGACCAGGCCATTCTCTGCAAGATTTTGTGTGACTTTGAAAATATTGTTTTGGTCATTAGTATTCAGTAAATCAGGGGTAGGGAACCCTGGTCCAGGAAGGCCGCTATCCAGTACGTTTTAGATGTTTCCCTGCTTTAACACAGTTGAGTCACCAGTTTAGCAGCTCATCAGGCTCTGCAGAAGCCAGGCAATCACTTACTAATTAAACTTAGTTGTGTTGAAGCAGTGGAACCTCTAAAACGTGCTGGATAGTGGCTCTCCAGGACCAGGGTTACCTAGCCCTGCAGTAAATTAAAATACAATATAGTAAACAATTGTGAATGAGACATGTTGAGATGTAAAATAGCACAGTAGTAGTTGATGTATTTGTGAGGGTGGGTGACATGAAGATTGATGAGGTAAACACATAGCTCGATGGGGGTTTGACACAGTAGGACTTATCAACAGCAAATCTGATGTTTAACTCTGTGGGGGTGTTCAACAGCTGAATACAGATGTCTGACTCCCTTGCAGTTATCAAATTGGGCCCAAATTCACACAAGAGGGTATGAGTAAGGTTTTTCTAATACCCAACGCTGTTGCAAAAGGGACTTTCGCACCTCATTCTGCACATCAATCCACGTAACATCTCCATCACCTGGTCCAGTTTGCTCGCATTAAACTGAGGTGTGATGCTGCATTTATTGGCAAGTGTGTACAGGAGAGACAGTAAAAATATATTACGACAAAAGCCAGGCATTATTTGCAATTTTTAAGACAGAATTCAATTGGACAACACAGACCAGACATTTCCAAGACACACCCAGTGTCATCAAGGGATCTTGTTGTTCAGTGATTATCTAGGCAGTAAACACTTCTGCCACCCTGCAGTTGGAGGTTGAATTGCACCACACAAAAGACATACAGTAAATGTTTGCATCTAAATTCTCTAAATAAATAAATGAATACATATATAAATCTACACAGTGCTTTTAAATATCAATTCAAATCAAATCAATCAAAGATACGTTATTAATCCCAGAGGGAAATTAGAGTATTCAGTATCAAACCACGAAATGTTTTTACATTTGTATTGATCAATCAGGTTATTTTAACAAAAAATGCTAAAGGACTACATTTCTATCCTTCAAAAAGTAAATATTAAATACGATATTTTTGCTAGGTTTAAACCATGACCACAATCACCAGTTTAAAAAAATAAGTCTTCAGTGAATACTTTCAAAGTGAAAGAAGCAAATAAAACAATCCCTTACTGAGACTGATGGTTACCTCATTATTGGTAAGAAGGCACCTGACTGCTAAATCATCACTGGCAAGTACTGCTACTACAGGTGGGCATACGGTCAGCATCCATGACCAGTAAATCAATCTGATCCCAGATCATCTACTCTCTTCACACTCTGCCAATATCAATGTCCTCCATCAGCACAAGAACAGTTGCCTGTGCAGCAGACGCCGCCATGTTCACACATTCTTTTACAGGCCACAGCTAATCGTCGACACCTTATCATCCTAGTGACAGGGCATCCACGGGATCAATCGTGCAGTATGGCTGATTTATTCAGTGTGCACTCACCTCTCTGCTCTAGATTTCAGCCTCACCCACATTTTCTCACAGCGCACCGTGCATTCCAAAGTGTGAACGTAAACAATCAGGTGTTTCCTCTTTGTGCTTGTGCATCATTGTATTCATGAAGTCTTGTGGTTGTAATAGATCTTAGATTATTAGAGTATTGCTAGAGCATCCCATAGTCTAATCCTATCTCTCTGTGCCTAGTTAGTCATTACTGTTGGTGCTGTGATTGAGTGAATTTAAAGATGGCAGATTTCCCATTGGCTAGCAGGAGAGGGTGTCGCTTAGGACTTTGATTTCAGCCATATGGCAAGCCAAATGAGCATTTATTCTGATATCAGGATATCAGCCAGAATTGTCATGAACATGTAAGCCATTTCTGTCCACTAGTTAACTAGTTAGACATGTTTGTGTCAACTAGTTAAATATCGAGGGTGAAAATGTGCCCACTAGTTAACTAGTGACAGCAGAAATGCGCACTAGTTAACTAGTGAACACATTTAGGCTTCAGTAGTTAACTAGTTGACACAAAAACTGCTCACTAGTTAACTAGTAAAAGCAGAAATGCATAGCAGTCAGCTACTTGAAGGTATTTGTCTCACTAGTTAACTAGTGAGGGTCAAAATGTGCACACTAGTTAACTTGTGGTAGAGATAAATGCGCACTAGTTAACTAGTGAACATATTTTGGCTTCACTAGTTAACTAGTTGACACATAAATGGCTCACTAGTTAACTAGTAAAGACCAAAATGCATACCAGTCAGCTAGTTGAAGGTTTTTGTGTCTCACTAGTTAACTAGTGATGGCCAAAATTTGCACACTAGTTAACTTGTGGTAGACATAAATGTGCACTAGTTAACTAGTGAACACATTTTGGCTTCACTAGTTAACTAGTTGTCACATAAATGGCTCACTAGTTAACTAGTAAAGGCCAAAGTGCATACCAGTCAGCTAGTTGAAGGTTTTTTGTGTCTCACTAGTTAACTATTGATGGCCAAAATGTGCACACTAGTTAACTAGTGAAGGCTTAACTCCTAACTAGTTAACTAGTTGGAGTAGGTCAGTGCCACTAGTTAACTAGTGAACCATTAATGGCTCACTAGCTAGCTAGTTGATGGCAGCAGGCTCACTAGTTACCTAGTTGATGCATCCATTGTCCAAACTAGTTAACTAGTGAGGACATAAATGTATACTAGTAAACTAGTTCAAGTCTACATTCACACTAGCTAGCTAGTTGCGCAGAATTCTAATTAGGAGGCGGAGAATTTCTCAAATTAAGACTCTCTATTGGCTCCCTGTGTCAAAATAAAATATGACAACCAATCACAGTGCGGAATTTCGTAAAATCCCACCCCAAACATTTGCATGCGGCACACAAGTTAACATGCTGGCCAGAGGAACCTCAGCTAGTGAACTAGTAGTGGCTTCAGTGTGACACTTACATGTAAACTTGTGAAGGCAGAACTGCTCACTAGTTAACTAGAGAGGGTACAAATGTCCACTAGTTAACTAGTGAGGTGCAAAATAAGTGTCACTAGTTCACTAGTGGGCCCCAAATCGCCCACAAGTTAACTAGTAAGGTGCGGATATGCTCACTAGTTAACTAGTGAGGTGCAGATTTGCTCACTAGTTAACTAGTGCGCCCTAAAGCGCCCACTAGTTAACTAGTAAGGTGCAAAAAAGCATCACTAGTTAACTTGTAAAGTGCAGATATGCTCACTAGTTAACTAGTGGGCCCCAAAATGTCAACATGTTAACTAGTAGGGTGCGGATTTGCTCACTAGTTAACTAGTGAGGCACAGATATGCTCACTAGTTAACTAGTGATGTGCGGATTTGCTCACTAGTTAACTAGTGAGGTGCAGATTTGCTCACTAGTTAACTAGTGTGCCCTAAAGCACCCACTAGTTAACTAGTAAGGTGCAAAAAAGCATCACTAGTTAACTTGTAAAGTGCAGATATGCTCACTAGTTAACTAGTGGGCCCCAAAACGCCAACTAGTTAACTAGTAGGGTGCGGATTTGCTCACTAGTTAACTAGTGAGGCACAGATATGCTCACTAGTTAACTAGTGAGGTGCGGATTTGCTTACTAGCTACCTAGTGAGGCGCGGATTTGCTCACTAGTTAACTAGTGAAGTGCGGATTTGCTCACTAGTTAACTAGTGAGGTGCGGATTTGCTCACTAGTTAACTAGTGAGGTGCGGATTTGCTCACTAGTTAACTAGTGAGGTGCGGATTTGCTCACTAGTTAACTAGTGAGGTGCAGATATGCTCACTAGTTAACTAGTGAGGTGCAGATATGCTCACTAGTTAACTAGTGCGCACAAGACGCACACTAGTTGCTGTTTTTGGAGCAATCTAGTTTACTTGTTATGTAAAAATGTGTTCTTACTAGTTAACTAGTGACAAATTTACCTTCACTAGTTAACTAGTTGACATATTTGGCCTTTCTAGTTCACTTGTAATGGGACAGGAAGCACTCACTAGTTAACTAGTGAGCATATCTGCATTATAATTTTTTCTCACTAGCTTATAGAGGGCAAACTGAGCCTTACATGTTAAGTAGTGAACACAAAACACTGTCACTAGTTAACTAGCTGCAGAAAAATGCCCCTAAAACTAGTAAATTTGTGGAATTTGAATAAATACACACTTGGCTGGCATTCTGTGTAACATGTTAACTAGTTCGACCGCTGTACTGCTCACTAGTTAGCTAGTGAGCAAATCCGGCCTTTACATGCAAATGAAGAAATGCAGAACAGCTATGTGATTGGTCCATGTAGGACTGAGAAACAGAGAAAGTATGGCGGACTCTGTTCAGGCTGTTCTAAGAGAAAATTTGATAAACTAAGATCGTTTGAGCACATAAATATGTTTTGACGATATTTGTAGCGAGAAAGTTGTGGTGTATTGCTGTAATCTTTGTTCAGTTAACGTGTGCAGTCTTTAGTTTTCAGTTATTAGTCTGAAAAAGCCTGGAGGCGGAAGGCAGCGGCAGACAGCATGTCTGTTTCTGTTGACAGGAAAGTGCAGAAACTCCGCAGAAATCTCCGTCAGATATATTGTTTCACATTTGTACGGAAGCGACAAGTTTATAATAATAAAAAAGGCTCTATTTTACATACGTTGCTGTAAAGCCTCCAGCACTCATAGTGTTTTAAAGGTATGAATTTGCGAGGAGATGTAGCCCCCAGTGCCGGTGGTCTAGTGACTAACGCGTTCGCCTGCAATGGTGAAGGTCGCGGGTTCGATACTGGATCATACACTTTAGTTGTGTACATTATTTCACTTCTTTTCTTTTGCATAATTTTTGTATTTATGTCAACAAGAAACAAAATACGTAACGGATTAGTGGGCAGAGTTACACACACACACACACACACACACACACACACACACACACACAAAACATGTTAACAAGTATTTTATGAGTATGAATCTGATTATTGCCGACAGTCGATATTTAAGCATGTGTGTCCCCCTTCCTCAATCCATCCTCGCAAAATAAAATCATCGGCACAGCACAGCAGGCTTTCTCTTGATCCAGAACTAGCACTTCGAAATTGATCATGTCCGCGGCCATCTGCTGCACAATCAGCTGCTCGCATCGCGGGAAACATTGAAAACAGCTTCATGAACTGAGACACAACAGGGTTAACATCGACAAAAAAATCCACAAATAAATCTAAATAATTAATGCCATTTCCGTCTTTTTCGTTGAAATATACAAATAGCAGATCATAAATCTAGAGCAGAAAACGCTGCTGCAGGAAGCAGGGTTTGTAGTTATTCATGCACCAATTCATCAATGTGATTATTGATCAAGATCAGGTAAACTGATATTAATGTTGCAACATTTCATTTGATCATCTGAATGATACCACACAACTGAATGACCTGTTGAGTCTCTGCATATTCAGGTATTTACTACGGAAAACAAACAACAGCAGGCAGCAGCAGGACTCCCCATGTTATTTCTCGGGTCGCTGGCCCGCGGTCGTCGGGGCCGCTGCGGTCAGCTCCAGGCCCGGAGTGGCTAATCGGGAGGGTCTGGAGAATTCCCGGTGGGCCGCGCGATGTTTGGGCCGCATGGGGCCGGTGCTCTCGTTTTTGTTTTTTATCATTTTATTTTTATTTTTTGGTGCCGGTGTTCAGTCATGGCACTGAGGCCGCCGGGCTGATCACATACGCTCCTCCCGGCTGTCTCTGGCTGGCTCTACCTGCAGGCTGCAGCTCGTTTTTTTTCCCCAGTATGCGCCTGTGCGCACCACGTGACCACGCAGTTGACGGAAAGATGGAAAGTAGAAAGAGCAAGGGTGGCGCGGAGAAGGCAAGAATTAAAAAGAGGAAAGCGTTGGAAACAGATGCAGCCAAGGCCGGATTAACCATATGGGCAACTGGGCAATTGACCAGGGCCCACGAAGGGCCCAGGCCAGCAAGCGCACGAGCAAAATACTGTAGGCATGTCTGTAATCTCCCGCATTATATTAAACTAGGGTGACCGTATGTCCGGTTTTCCCCGGACATGTCCACTTTTCACTCTCTGTCCGGGCGTCCGGACTGCGGGTTCTTGTATTGATGAAAATGTCGGCTTTTCATCCAGGAGCAGGGATCGAATTATGGGGGAGCTGTATATCTTACACATCCAGGGGAGCCGGAAACAAGTTTTCTATCTATATTACATCATTTATGGACTCTTCTGAGCAGAGAGCACAAAGAGCGGCACAGCGCGTTATTGCGCAGCGATCCAGGCAGCTGCGTCCAGCGCACGGTCCATTCTCAAAGTGGCGCAACCAAAAAACTATAATTAGCACACGATCGTTCATGTCCGCACATATTCTCTATTTTCTGTCTTATTTGTGCCTGAAGCGCTCTGCTGCTGCGCAGCTCATCACCTGTGCTGCGCGGTGCTGCGGTGATTTCACCTCACTGACGCAGCATCGAAAGGCGCACTCCGCTTTGCGGTCAGGAGATCCATTTGATCTGCTCAAAAGTAACTGATGAGGTGAAAAAGTAAGAATCCTGGCAGCAGTTTTTTCTGGAGAGTTTAGAGGAGACGCAGGAAGACGAGAGACAGACAGGACAGGAAATAGTTAAATAAAAACAAGAAAACAAAACTAAGTGTAAAGTAAAATGTAGGTAGATTTATCTCCACTACAAGTTTTTACCAGTATAAAACAATAAGTTATACACATGTCATAGTTATACATCTGATACAATTCAAATCACCTTCAAAACTCAGTCACACACCCAGGGCCGTTTCAAGACATTTTGGGGGCCAAGGCAAAATGACCCCCCCCCCACCCACCCCATAACTGGGCTCCCCAGAAGCCTCTGTGTAATTGTTACCCTCTCCAGTATTGTTAGTTATCCAGTGTTTATAAAAGCTCCTCAGACATTACTGACATGTTCTAATATTATCAGATGAAATTGAAAGCCACTATTTGTGGATTCTCTGAAAGTTTCCATGGAGTGTGTGACAACTTATTTTATCATTGATCCTATCGTCTAATCTCACAGCTGAAACAAGCACCCTTAATAATCTGTGCACAGGAAGCGTACCGATGCTGTAGTAAAACAAAAGTTATAATAATTTATTATTATTAAAACCTTGTTGCAGCACTAAAGCAGAAAAATGAGATTTTGCAATACATATGCTAAATATTTACATATGAATTGTTTTAGAGCCCTTTTATTGGCAGAATCTGATATTAATTTAGTTCTTACAAGAAAATGGGTCCCAACGTGGTTTGTGTGGTGTTGCCATAGTGTGATGTCATAGGCACAGATCCCCTGTTCTCTTGTTTGGAAATGGAAATATGATCACCCTGTACTAAACAAACTGTCCACCCGGGCTTTTGTGCTGCACAGACGCTTCGCTGCCTATGACTAAACGTCAGTTGAGAGTCAGTCTCATGCAGACTGACCAATGAAGAGAGGGCCTCAAGTTAAGACCCTCTCCTCATTGGTCAGTCCACACAAGGTGGGTCAAAGGTTACCCTGAGCGGGTTACGTGATGTCAGGCATTCAAGCATTGAGTATATTTACTGCATATTACAGTAAAATATTCTGTATGTGACCATATTATGGTGATCCTTGGGTCGTGATGATGGGGCCCTTGAATATTGTTGCCCAGGGTACAACGAAGTCTTAATCTGGCCCTGGATGCAGCTAAATGTGCAAAAATGAGCACCTTTTTTTTCTCAAACAAGCTTGCGGTCTTTAACTTCAAATGAAGATAAAACGGGTAAGGCAAGTCAAGATGTTAAACTTTACCGGCTGCAAATCACCATTCAAGTTAATTAAGCATCAATAATGAATTATATGGCATCATGACATAACGTTATGTAATATAATTTACAGTATGATGTGACTGATGCCACCAAACTGTCTTGTCAGAGTCAAACACAAGATCCAGTAGGCCTAATAAGCACCAGGCAGAAACCCACAATTCCAGAGCGGGCATGTACTGGTAGGATTACTTATTGAGTCAGTCAACTGAATATTATTAAAATTTATATGATGAAAACTATCCTGGCTCTATATGAAAGTGTCCTAAAATGCTAGATGATTCAGCATTGATCAGAAAGCGTGTAAAAAAGGAAAATGAATGCTGAATTGTGACAATTTTCACACAATGTAGTGTCAGAAGAAGAGCCAGGAGCCAGCAGTGAGGGTATTGCTCCTGTTGGGATAGAAGGTGAGCCAACTCATGTGCAAACAAGCAAACATCAGTTTCATTATAATAATTTTAATGCCCAAATAATAGTAGTGACCTGATGTATTTCTGTTAGTAAATGCACAAAGCCCACAACAGATCGTTATTAGAATGAAAGTAAAATTAAATAAGCCTGCATATTTTGCCATAGAAAATATTTTAATTGGTTACAAAGATGTGTTTTCCATATCAAATGTGCCAAAGCTTTACAGATGATTATTTTAATTGTGTGCAGGTGAGTCTAGGGAAACTGGAAAAAGTGTGAAAGGGAGTGCTGAGTCATTTCATTTTAAAGGTTTGAAAATCTCAGAACAGCTGTTTGAACAGAATGTAGATTGTTATATTGTTAGAGAATGTGTTGTAAAGAACAATGTTGGAGATGTGCACTGATGTTCAAATAAACCTACATTGTAAAGCAACTCTTTCTTGCTTTACAAGAAAGAGTTGCTCTTTCTTGTAAAGCAACTCAACTCTTTCAACTCTTTCTTGCTTTACAATTACAAGGCTTTACCGAGTAGTGTGCTTTTGTAGACTATACATATAAAGTTCTAACATGATTTTAATAATAATTCGTTAAGTGGGCCGGTCTGGGGTCTGAAACTCCAGGGCTGAAAATGTGTCCCACTCCGGCCCTGGTCAGCTCTTAGCCGGGAAGCCCTCGTTCGGCTGCGTGGGCTGCTTCACCGTGGACCAGCTCCCAGCAGCCGCTGGTCGGGCAAAATGCTCTGGCTGCAGCTCCGATCAGACCCTACCAACACCTCGCCACAGACAGCACCGCATTAAAAGCCCACAATTACGACCCGCTCCCCAAAGTTACAGTTCTCAAGCACTGATGAACACATAAATAACCCACAACAGCTATGAAATGTGTGTTATTTACGGCAAAAAGGAGATATTTTTCAAGCCGACGTGCCAATGTTAACCGCAGTTGGCTTGGAAATGTGCTGATTTTATTATTTTTGTCAATTAAAATCCCCCTTGTTTGCTCTTACGTTTTACGAAAACGCAATATTAATTAAAGCACGCTTTAGTGATCAGCATGTAAAGCAAAGAAGAAATGTGAACATTTCAACCCATTTCGAACCAACCAGTAATATCATTTCTTAATACGGTGCAGCGGCAGCATTTAAAAACCAAAATATAGTTTTTACTCTCCAAAAAAAGGAGAAGACAGTCACGGTGCAGCAACCCATTTTAGTCCATTAATCTCCACAATAAATATCCAGACAGAGAATTTCTACGGCCTCGCTGTAAACTCCAATGTCACCCAGGACCAGTCTTAAAGAGACAACGCGCTTAAAGGGAAAGTGTGTAGATTTCTGGCAATAGGGGGTAGTAAATACCAAAGTCACTGCAAACAAGCTGTATTTTTTGTTCAAGTGAGGACCTTACTAACTAATGCTCATAAAGCCAACAAAACTCTCTGGACTCTAGCTGTAACTCTCAAATTAGGATATGAGATTAATGACTCAGGTTCACGCTCCAATACATTAATTGTTTGAGAAATGCATCTTTTTATGTTGAGTGCCATCCGCCAAATAACACACGAGAAAAGGAAGAAGAAGAGTGTTGTTGCACAGTTTTCAAAGGAGTCAAAAACCACCAGCAAAACCATAAATACAGCTAAATAAACATAGAATCCAACATGGCGTCCTCCAGAGAGTCGGACCCTCGCCTGTGTATTTTATTACTATGAAGGGTACATGAACTGATTAGGAACACAATGTAATAGGGTCAAAGGTCAAGGTTGTGTGAGGTCATATATATATCAAAAATTGCCTGAACGGGTTGAATGATTTTGACCAAATCAGAGGTGATAGCTCCCTATCAAAGGTAGATAAACTGATCAGGTCACAACCTCATAGGGTCAAAGGTAAAGGTCGTGTGAGGCCGTATATATGAAAAATTGGTTTTTGTGTGCAATATCTTCTGAACAGGTTGAAATACTTTGACCAAATCGCAGGTGAGAACTCCCTATCTAAGGTAAATAAACTCATGAAGTACAAAACCTCATAGGGTCAAAGGTCAAGGTTGTGTGAGGCCGTATATATGAAAATTTGGCTTTTGTGTGCAATATCTCCTGAACGGGTTGAAGGATTTTGACAAAATCAGAGGTCATAACTCCCTATCAAAGGTAAATAAACTCATCACATACACAAGTTCATAGGGTCAGAGGTCAGTGTCATGAGAGGTAATATATATGACCAGTCAGGCATATCCCGCGACGCTCTGCATCGATTTCCAGGGCTTTCTTGTTTCTACAGAGTTTATGTAGGGTGCTGCTGGTTTGGGGTGTTATGTCAGCAGGCAGAGTTTAGGAGTCTGACAGCTGTGGGGAAGAAACTGTTTCGGGACCTGGTAGTCTTAGTCCATAGGCTCCTGTGGCGCTTCCCAGAGGGCAGGAGGGTGAAGAGTCCATTCGATGGGTGACTGGAGTCTGATGGTTTTCCCTGCCCTTTTCAGACACCAAGAAAAAAGGAGAGTAACTTTATTTTGTTTGTGTGATTTTATTTTGTTGTGTGACTACTGGTTGCAGTTCCCTGTTCAATTGATTGCTGTTCCCTGTTAAATTTAAAAAAGAAAAAAGTCTAAAGTTTTGTTTTGACTGGAGAGAACTAAAAAAGGTTACACTGTCTTCTGGTACTAGCTCAAAATAACAAGTGGTGCTTGCTGCAGAACCACAAAGGCGGAGCTGCACCAGAAGGTGGAGCTGCACCAGAGTCAGCGCCGCCCATTCCAGAATCAGCCCCGCCCATTCCATTAGAGTCAGTCTAATTCCTTCCAGTTGTCAGACTTGATAGCATTCTGGAACCAAAGAGGGTGTTGTAGCTAAAAAATGCGAGATTGAGGACGGAGTTGAGAAGTTAATTGAACAGTTTTTGTAAAGGTTCCATATAATTAAAAATCTAACTTTTGGAACTTTTAATCATGTTATATTGTCATTTCCTCATAAGAAACACGCCAAAGCCATTTTTAGCCTCATTCATGCATTTTCCTCCCATCTCAGCTTCAATTTGGTCTCCTCCCCCGAAGCGGGTCTGGTCTTGGTTCTCAAATCTGGATATTCTGTGAATTTTCTGACAAATTATTTCTGAAATGACTTCTACTGAGACACCGCCAATAAACCATACATCCCATCTCAGAGACACACTGGGCAGCACAATTACATGTAACGCCACTTGATTTATAACAGATGTGGTGGTGTAGTGGTTATGGAGTCAGGTTGACATGCTGTTTCGCCTCCCAGTAGTGTAAGTTTTAGGTAGTTTACAACCTCTTTTCTTCATTTCTAGCTACACTTGCCAGTACTATGTTTACAACAATTTACTGGTATACCGTTTAACATATAATGTGTTTATTTATTTATTTATTCGTTTATTTAGCCAGTGTGAGTCCATTTGTGAGCAGAGTTTCAACTAAAATGCTGTTTAGGAACGACCAAATTCAAAGAACTTTTAGCGACATAAATATTTTGCTGAAAAGAAACATTACAACTAAAATATAAACAAATTGAATGTGGCTAAATAGACTGCTGATGACCCCACCGAGAATCGAACCAGCATCAGCTGAGGGGAAAGCAAAAACCAACTCAGACGATTTTACCACTAGACTACCAGAGGCCATTCAATAGACTGAAGTGCTGTTGTACACCACTTTTATTAGACCAGCTGTAGGCAGATATTCGTTAAAAGAAACCTTTTCATTTCGAGATATATTCAGTCTTTGTCATGTAGCAAGTTATATTTATCTTGTTTAATTGGAGTATAGAACATAGCATTAACGACTGTAAACTAGTAACAGCCGTAATTCATGTGGGTCAGGTCAGTTTGCGATAAAGTTGAAAACAAAAACGGAAGTCAGTGGGCTAGGCTGAGTTTGCGTGAATGGGCGGGGTGCAGCTCCGCCTTTGTGGTTTTGCAGCCAGCACCCTCTCCAAAATAACCACAGTTTTTTCCCTCAGTGTCATTTGATCTATTTCTTGGGAAGATGGATGGATGGATGGATGGAGATATATATATATATATATATATATATATATATATATATATATATATATCAATAATTATTTTTAATATAGCCTTTTTCAATACCAAACTTTCAATACCAAACAAAAATGAACTACAATAAAATTACTGGCACACTAAATTCCAATTCTCCTCAATGGGACTTGAACTCGCCAACTGATCTCCCTTACACGACACCAAACGAGGTGCTTTACTTGATTTGGGAGGGGGGAATAAAAGCAGTAAAACAATAAAACTTTGAACATTACAACACAAAGAGAAAATAAATAATGTTACAGCAATTGCGGAATGCCATCTGCGGGATTCGAACCCGCCGCAACGACCAACCAGTAGGTGTCAAACCATGACTAATGAGTGCAAGCCTTGGCGCTCAGGGACACCCATCAGATTGTGAGGCCACAGCACATACGTTTTAGACTGGGTGGGATTCTTATACCCAACAGGAGTCTTCTGCCCGCCTTCTCATTAGAATATGCATAATTTGTGTTTCAGGCACTAGTTAACTAGTGAGCTGCTGCACTCCCACACATGTAAACTGGTGAAATTTCAATTGTTCCACTAGTTAACTAGTGGACAAAAATGGTCAGCTTGTATGTGTTTTTAGATGCAACTAGTTAACTAGTGAGCAAATCCGCACCTCACTAGTTAACTAGTGAGGTGCAGATATGCTCACTAGTTAACTAGTGAGGTACTAGTGAGGTGCAGATATGCTCACTAGTTAACTAGTGAGCATATCTGCACCTCACTAGTTAACTAGTGAGCAAATCCGCACCTCACTAGTTAACTAGTGAGCATATCTGCACCTCACTAGTTAACTAGTGAGCAAATCCGCACCTCACTAGTTAACTAGTGAGCAAATCCGCGCCTCACTAGTTAACTAGTGAGCAAATCCGCACCTCACTAGTTAACTAGTGAGCATATCTGCGCCTCACTAGTTAACTAGTAAGCAAATCCGCACGTCACTAGTTAACTAGTGAGCATATCTGCGCCTCACTAGTTAACTAGTGAGCAAATCCGCACCCTACTAGTTAACTAGTTGGCGTTTTGGGGCCCACTAGTTAACTAGTGAGCATATCTGCACCTTACTAGTTAACTAGTGATGCTTTTTT
Organism: Nothobranchius furzeri; assembly: GCF_043380555.1. NCBI lineage: Eukaryota > Metazoa > Chordata > Actinopteri > Cyprinodontiformes > Nothobranchiidae > Nothobranchius > Nothobranchius furzeri. Next base: position 988,242 of record NC_091744.1, on the reverse strand, counting down.
GCACCTTACTAGTTAACTAGTGGGCGCTTAATGGTGCACTAGTTAACTAGTGAGCAAATCTGCACCTCACTAGTTAACTAGTGAGCATATCCACACCTTACTAGTTAACTTGTGGGCGTTTTGGGGCCCACTAGTGAACTAGTGACACTTATTTTGCACCTCACTAGTTAACTAGTGGACATTTGTACCCTCTCTAGTTAACTAGTGAGCAGTTCCGCCTTCACAAGTTTACATGTAAGTGTCACACTGAAGCCACTACTAGTTTACTAGCTGAGGTTCCTCTGGCCAGCATGTTAACTTGTGTGCCGCATGCAAATGTTTGGGGTGGGATTTTGCAAAATTCCGCACTGTGATTGGTTGTCATATTTTATTTTAACATAGTGAGCCAATAGAAAGCCTCAATTTGAGAAATTCTCTGCCTCCTAATTAGAATTCTGTGCAACTAGCTAGCTAGTGTGAATGTAGGCTTGAACTAGTTTACTAGTATACATTTATGTCCTCACTAGTTAACTAGTTTGGACAATGGATGCATCAACTAGGTAACTAGTGAGCCTGCTACAATCAACTAGCTAGCTAGTGAGTCATTAATGGTTCACTAGTTAACTAGTGGCACTGCCCTACTCCAACTACTTAACTAGTTAGGAGTTTTGCCTTCACTAGTGAACATGTGGACACTTTGAACTGTCACTAGTTAACTAGTGAGACACAAAAACCTTCAACTAGCTGACTGGTATGCATTTTAGCCCTTACTAGTTAACTAGTGAGCCATTTTTGTGTCACCTAGTTAACTAGGAAGCCAAAATGTGTTCACTAGTCAACTAGTGGGCATTTCTTCTGTCACTAGTTAACTGGTGTGCACATTTTGGCCATCACTAGTTAACTAGTGAGACACAAAAACCTTCAACTAGCTGACTGGTATGCATTTTGGCCTTTACTAGTTAACTAGTGAGCCATTTTGTGTCACCTAGTTAACTAGTGAAGCCAAAATGTGTTCACTAGTTAACTAGTGAACATTTCCGTCTCCCACTAGTTAACTGGTGGGCTCATTTTGACCCTGACTAGTTAACTAGTGAGACACAAATACCTTCAACTAGCTGACTGGTATGCATTTTGGCCTTTACTAGTTAACTAATGAGCCATTTTTGTGTCAACTAGTTAACTAGTGAAGGTCAAAATGTGTTCACTAGTTAACTAGCGTGTACAGTTTGACCCTCACTAGTTAACTAGTTGACCTGTTGACAAGATATCAGAATTAATGCTCAAGCGGCTGGCCAAATTGGGCAAAGTTAACAAGTGGGATTTTTACATTCAGTAGTCAGCTAGTACGAGTTTTTGTACCTTACTAGTTGACTAGTAAAAACTAAATGTGTTTTAACTAGTTAACTAGTGGACATTGATCTGTCCACTAGTTAACTAGTGAACACACTGAGCAATACTAGTTAACTAGTAAGATATGAAACATTTTAACTAGTTAACTAGAGAGAATTTAGGCCTTACTAGTTAACTAGTTGACATTTAGGCTGTCACTATTTAACTAGTTGACACAAACATGGCTAACTAGTTAACTAGTGGACAGAAATGGCTTACATGTTCATGACAATTCTGGCTGATATCCTGATATCAGAATAAATGCTCATTTGGCTTGCCATACAGCCAGTTGTGTTCCTGTAGACTAATTTAATTTTGATCATTTGTAATCAAAGGTTGTATTGTTAGCGAGGCACTGGCTTTCAGATGTCTGTTCAGTTCTTTATACTTTCTTGTTGTAAATATAATCCACAGAGGAGCAAAACAGTTACTTGTAAAAAAAACCTTTAAATTAAATCAATTATCTGGGGAAGTGTTAACTCAATCAAGCAAAACTCCTATCTCAGGTACTTTCTCTTCACTTTTTTTTCTGTTTGGGCCTTCAAAGAAAGCATTCTGAAAATCTTCTGTGGCTGAAACACACTAGTGGTGTCTGTGTTAAGGAGTTAACAAAGTGCCCACAGAACTGTGGACTAAAGGGCTCTAATTTAAACCGTCAACAAAGATGAGCTGCTTCATTTATCAGCTAGAGACTGACTGACTCAGATGTTCTCCTGCTGCAGGGAAAGCAACCTCAGCTGAAGGTGGTTTAGCGCAATTGAACAAGAACATCCCATCAGCTATTATTTATTTTGTCCACATTGAAGTAGCAACAAATGAGACACTAAAATGATTAAAAAGGTAAAAAATAAATTTTCCATCCATCCATCATTTTTCACCTTGCTGCTGTGTGTTGAAAAATATACTTTTCTAATACAATTATTTGTATATTTTTATTTTATATTGGGATATTTTACCATGTTTGCATGCAAGTGAGTCAGTAGAATTCTCAGTCCCACTTAATAACTTTACTGACAAACTAATGCAACCATTTGCATAATTTTTAAAGATAAGACTTAAATTTCTTTTTTCTGAAGGATTTTTACTACATTGCCTGAAATGCTCTTTAAATAGTGATGGCAACCAATAAATTAAATGTTTTGTCAGAAAATGAATCATTAATTCATTTTTATCTGAGCCTTACAATCCTGAAAAAATGTCAACCAATCATTATGAGTGTCCTGTCCTTAAAGTAACAGAGCAGATGCCTTCTCCTCTTCCCTACGGGTTAAAAGTCAAGTTACTACTGTAGTAAACAACCTGTAGCAGCCTGCTGTAGCTAGCGCTAGTGACGAACTGACACTAACATGAACCAACTAATACTAAAATAAACCACAAAGTAAAAAGATCCACACTGTTGGACAACTTACAAGTCCAGTAGCAACAAAGCCAGGTCACCATCAGTTTGTTACTTTTACTTCCAGGTGATCGCCATGATGCCAACGAATAAACAAACTTCTTATTCTTCTTCTTGTGATTTTATTGACGGTCAGTGAACTTAAAATGCTAGCCGCTAACATTATAGCCAACAACCACAAAGCAGGTATGTGTGTGGTCTGTGAACTGCATCTAATCTGTGCATGTGCATGTGCCGGCATTATACCATTTTCTGGAACCATCAGATTATGTGATTTTAGTGGGGGCCCTAAAGGAAGATGTTGGACCTTAGAAATGCTAAATGTAGCTTGCATGAACAGCTTTTTCCAAGAATTGATATTCCATTTTTAATTAGTCCAACTCTCGTTCTAAGACTTCTCAATCTTCCAAATACAAAGTCAAAACAAGGCGAACAGCAGGATAGACACACATAGACACACTGAACAGCTACGCACACACACACCTCTCAGAGTCTTTACTGACGTGTGCTCTAACACAACTGATGTATTATCAAGGTCATAATCCAGGCCCAGTAATTGTAACAAATTGCCTGTCAATGTAAGTGTGTGTGTGTGTGTGCGTGCGGGCGTGCGTGCGTGTGTGTGTGTGTCTTTATATCTTCTGTACATAATCTGTACATAAATGGTTCTATGGTTTCACCGTGTTTTTCTTTCAGTAGATTACACCACATCAAAGTCCACAGAAGACAGACAAATGAAGTCTGCACCTACTTCCACTCAGTTTTCTTGATGAATTACCCAACACACGGTTGACTGATGGCTAATCAGTGATTCTAACAAGGACTCAGTCGATCCTTACCCTCTAACAACTAGGTTTTCTGCTTCATGGTAACTCCATGGGTGTCATACAACTAATGTCTAATTTTGATTCCAAACCCACTCACAAAGAAAATCCCAAGTCTGTAGCTCGTTGGTGTTTGCACAGGAACACGTCTGTTTATGAGTCCAAAACACAACACAGGTTTCCTTTTTGTAGCCATGTTTCTGTTAATATTGTATTATTAAAAAAACACATTCTACTATGAACTTCAGTAGACTTTCAATAGGCCACTTAGTGTGCATTTCTCTTGGGGTTGCATTATGAATTAATCATTTGATCTGAACTGCATAAAAGTTTTCACTATAAACAACAATGCTCTTCCCACAGAATGACTGGGATGAATCTAGAGTAATAACTGGTGACACTTTTGCCGTAATAACCTGTGTCAAAATGATTAGTGAGAAGATGTCACAATCACATGCATATTCCTTCATGCGCTTGATTCATCCTGTCTGGCTGCTTTGGATATTGTCGCTCCATTAAAATCAAGGCGAAATACATCCCGACCTGACCCATGGCTGAACGAGCAAACTCGTTCCATGAGACAACATGCCAGAAGACTGGAACGTAAATGGATAAAAGACAGGCTTACTGTATCCTTTGAATCCATGAGAGAGGCGTGGTCTCAGTACCAAAGAGCAGTCAGAGGCGCAAGAAATCGATTTTTTGCAAGCATTGTAACGGCTAATTCTAATAATCAAGGTGTGTTATATAAAACTATGAATGCAGTGCTTTCACCAGTTACAAAACTATTTTCCTCTGCGTCTGCTGACTTGTGTAACCAAATCCTGCAGTTTTTCTTAAATAAGATTAGTGTAATCAGAGCTCAGATTCACCAAACCAACCATGTTCCTGATTCAGTCATTCCCCCTCATGTGCAACTTCAAAGCTTTCAGCCCATCTCTCTGCCCTATCTAGAAAAAACTGTTGCTGCCATGAAACCGTCTGGCTCCCCAGAAGATGTTATCCCACCACGTCTCCTGAAAGAGGTTTTTCCTTTCATTAGCCATAATGTGCTAGACATCTTAAATAGTAGCTTGACATTGGCTGAAGTTCCTTCTGCCTTTAAACATGCCGTTCTTCAGCCAATCTTGAAAAAACCTGGTCTCGACCCCACTGATTACTCTAATCTCCGACCAATTTCCAAATTACCGTTTTTATCTAAGGTCCTTGAGAAAATAGTGTATGAACAGATGCTGACACATCTAAATGACAATCAGGTAATGGACATTTTTCAGTCTGGTTTCAGAAAACAGCACAGCACTGAAACTGCTCATGTTCGGGTGTTTAATGACATTTTTCTCGCTTTAGATTCAGGTTTCCATGTGGTTCTGCTACTTTTGGATCTATCAGCAGCATTTGACACGATCGATCATAACATCTTGATCACCAGACTTCAGACTTGGGCTGGCATTTCTGGTTCAGCCCTAGATTGGTTCAGGTCATACTTTTATAACAGGTCCGCTAGAGTCATGTTGGATGGCTGTTCATCCGAGTCACAACCACTCCGTTGGGGTGTCCCACAAGGTTCAATACTCGGCCCGTTACTATTTAACCTCTATATACTGCCCTTAGGAGCCATTTTCAGAAGGCACGCTGTCTCATACCATCTTTACGCTGATGACTGTCAGATCTACTTTTCATTCAAGCCAACTCAATCAATGCAAGTTCTGTCTGATTGTATCGATAATGTTAAGCTTTGGCTTGCTGATAACTTCCTCCATCTGAATGACTCCAAAACAGAAGTAATCGTTTTTAATCCTCACAGCATCCCGGCTACTCTTCAACCTGACCTCAACTATCTCTCACCTAATGTCTCCACTGTAATTTCCAACCTTGGAGTTAAAATAGACCAGGCTCTGAAGATGGATGCTCAGGTCAATAACACAGTTAAATCATGTTTTTACCACCTCAGGCGTATCTCTAAACTTAAGCACATCCTGAGTGTCCGTCTTCTCAAATCAGTAGTCCACACTTTCATCACTTCACGGCTGGATTACTCCAACTCCTGCTTATACGGCATCAGTAAAGCAGCTCAATCTAGACTTCAGCTAGTCCAGAATTCAGCAGCTAGGTTCCTGACTGGAGTTGACAGAAGACAGCACATTACACCAATTCTAAAATCTCTCCACTGGTTGCCCGTTCATCTCAGGATCAATTTCAAAATCATGCTGCTCACTTATAAATCCCTGAACAGTCAAGCTCCTCCATATCTGTGTCAACTCGTCCATTACTACAATCCGCCTCGTGCTCTCAGGTCTGAGGATAAGCTCCTCCTAGCTCTTCCAAACGCACGTCTGAAAAGCCGTGGAGAAAGGGCTTTCTCTGTCTGTGCTCCCAAGCTGTGGAATGCATTACCACTACTAGTGAGGCAAGCACCAACAATTAGCATTTTTAAATCTCGCATGAAAACTCACTACTTCAACCTTGCATATAATACATAATCATGGACCACTTTCGACATCTGCATTCTTTCTACAATAGAATGCACAATAATTAACATCTGTATTACTGTGGTTCTTTCATATGTTTTTATCTGTTGTTTCACATTCCTTTGCGTTTTTAGTGTTTTACGACTGTTAGTTCGAGTATTTTCTTGTTTTCATTTTTTCTTATAAACTATGCTTTAAATGTCATTCTGAACGTGTTAATTTAACTGTAATCTTTTAATGTACAGCGCCTTGTCTGGTTGTAATGCCATGTTGAATGCGCTTTATAAATAAAATGGTATGGTATGGTATGGTATTCTGCCAACAGTGTGTTTAAAGCTATTTTGTACCATTTTATCACATTTTTAGGTAACCAGTTTCGAAATCCACATTCATATAATTAGTTTTTTTCCACAATCATTCCAAGGCAAAACTTTTCTGTTCAATGACGCCTTTCTTTGTATAATCATCCAATTCATCAAAAATGACTAAATGCAATTTTCTGGCATCAGTTCACACATGAATTTATGTGTTTTATGTCAGCCTATATTGCAACTTTTCTATCTTTAGTAACGTCTGCTTGGCTTCTTTATGTAAATCCCACCCATCCTATTCATTTCCGTTTCATTATGTCGCTTTGATACAGACAAACACCTACAATGTCAGGAACACTTACCTCACTCTCCCATACAGTTTATTGTCTGTCACATGGAAATCTACTCCATCTCGACTGGATAATGCTGATGGGTAATTCAGGTTTTTCATGTTCTTTCTGTTTCTTGCAGGCTTTCATTGATGAGGGCTGGTGGCTGATCTGACAGCATCGAATTCAAGGTAATTACTCCTATTGTCTTGTCAAACTGATCGCTTATAGAAGTAAAACACCTGTTTTTGCATAGGTACACTTCCGAACCCGTCTCCATTCAAGGATGCATTATAGCTGATTTTATGAGATGCACATGTGTTTAATCTGGTGGGCAAAGTGAGCATCTTTTATTCTTGAAGAATAACACTCATTAGCTAAAATCAAAATTGCATCCCGCCTGCCCACTAGCAAATGATGATGATGGATGCTGATAATGCTTTTGCTTTAGTTTGTTTGCCTGTGGTGTTTAGAACTATTCAACTGGGTTGAAAGCCTTCATTTGATGTAGTACATTCAGATGTGGACAAAATTGGTGGTACCCTTTGGTCAATGACAGAAAAACCCACTTTATAAAAATTCTATGAAATTTAACCACTTAAAGTCAGACATTGCTTTTCAACCATGGTTTGATGCAATTATTAAAAGATAAATAAACTCATGACACAGGTCTGGACAAAAACAATGGTACCCCACCTTAATTTTTGTTGCACAACCGTTTGAGGCAATCACTGCAATCAAACGATTCCCGTAGCTGTCAATGATACTTCTGCACCTCTTGGCAGGTATTTTTTCGCCCACTCCTCATTAGCAAACTGTTCCAGTTGTCTCAGGCCAGAAGGGCACCTTTTCCAGATGGCATGTTTCAGCTCTTTCCAAAGATGCTCAACAGGATTGAGGTCAGGGCTCATAGAAGGCCACTTTAGAATAGTCCAATGATTTCCTCTTAGCAATTCTTGGGTGTCTTTAGCTGTGTGTTTTGGGTCATTGTCCTGCTGCACGATCCATGATTTGTGACTGAGACAAAGTTTTCTGACACTGGCCAGCACATTTCTCTCTAGAATGTCTTGATAGTCTTGAGATTTCCTCTTAGAATAGAATAGAATAGAATAGACTTTATTGATCCAACAGTAGGGAATTTCACCAGTTACAGCAGCACCAACACGTAAGAGAACAATTTGAAGAAAATGAATAACAAAGGTACATGTATATACACATAAGCAATAATCAAGTATTGTAACTTTCGACCACTAAAAACCACAAATAAAAAAATGTTAACTTGGGTTCCAACCCAGGTTACCCTGCACAGATTCAAGACATCCTGTGCCAGATGCAGCAAAGCAGCCCCAGCATATAACAGAGCCTCCTTCATGTTTCACAGTAGGGACCGTGTTGTTTTTTGTTCCGTGAACATAAAACTGGTGTGCCTTGGCAAAATGTTCCATTTGGTTTTGTTGCATGTTAGTGTTAGCCCATTGTTAACATTAGCTACAGCAGCCTGTTGCAGGGTTGTTTATGACATTTGTAACTCTACTTTCAACCAGTAGGCGGGAGGAGCAGAAAACTGCTCAGTGTTACCTTAAGCTATTTAGCAGAGAGAGGAATACTTTTGATAAAAATGTCCACATTTATACATCTACCTAATCTAAACACCTAAAAAAAATAAAAAGTAACTACCAGGGCCGGCTTTGTCGACAGGCGACACAGGCGGCCGCCTGGGGCGCCATCTGATGGATAGGGTGCAAAATTTCAAAAAAAAAAAAAAAAGTTTATTAAATTCATGTTTGTAATATGAAATGCACTCTCTACATACTCAAAATTCCCCTTTGAAATGACATCAAATTAAAACATCAATATTTAAATTCTAACGATCTGGCTGCATTTCGAGCTCCCGCTTGAGCCACCGCTCCGAAGCATTTGACCGTTAAGGTTGCCATAGTCACGTGTGTGGGTGGCACTGTGAAGGACATCCTGTTGTCCGTCGCGTTTAAACGTTTGATATTTTACGAGGAAAAGAACGCCTAAGCCATCGGGATCAGCATTCCGAAAGCGAAGGAAGGAAGAAGAATAAAAACGGGCCCAAAGCAGAGGTATGTAGACTTTATAAGTTTTGCAAAGGAACTTTTTGCGTTAGCATTGTAGCTAACTGCCTCTCCTGCCACGCACGGTCCACGGACGGACCCTCGCTAGCTGTTTACACACACAATACAGTATCTGTAACTTTAACCAATTAATTTTACTTTTGAATCGTCATGCCCAGATGCAGTGAGACAATGTTGAGTCTCACTGTGATGATGAAGAATGTACGATTTTTTACTGGTTTTTGGAGCTTGATTGCAGCCTTTTATGAACTTTGTTTCAAGTTTTAAGTACGCATACAATATGAATTTAATATTTGTATATCAGAAGAACGTTAGGTGTGGGTGTAGCAAATTTTCAACTTTGTCCGACACATCGGGCGGGCGGCACCGCCGCCGCCGTTGCGGTGACTCCCCCGCTGCCGCCGGGCCCGGCGGGGAGTGAGAACTGCCTAAACTCAGCATGACATCTTATTTCGTCTCTTTCTTGTTTACGCTGCAGCGTCTTCATCCAGGCATCACGCAGCACTGGGCTACAGTCTCAGCATCTAGAACCAGGTGAGTAAGTCACTTGTTAGGCTATTTGTAATCAGCAGTAGAAACGGGCTTTTTCACGTTAAACGGCTTATCACATATATCGATATGCAAAATTAATTTATTTAAATCCACACCAGACACGTGTTTTTGGCACAATCAGTGCAGCATTGATTTAGCATTGAGAATATTAAATAATCTCAACCTACACATCTGAAATCGTCTTCTTAAGATGTTATTGTCAGTTAGGCTGTAAATTTGTAAAAAAGGATGGACGTTAGTTTTTGTGACATAGTGAGTCATCTTCAAGGTAGAAAGGTTTATGCCCTGAAGAAGGTCGTACCGAAACGCGTCGGTGTTTCCTTGTTTAATAAATGAAATCCTCAGAGTGCCTCAGATCACCGGATCTTCTTCCTCATGTTCTACAATTTATTTGATGCTGAAGAACACCTGAGAGTGAGACATACGTTTTTCAAATATTCCCCATGGATGCACTCACTTCCACCTGTTTTTGATCATTTTATTCATGTTTTCATAGAACAGATTTAAAAAGATCAATAAAATAAAAAGTCCAGTAATATTAAAAATAGTGAAAAGCATCAATGCACATGGCCGAGGAATACTGAACGTGAAAGTGGCGCTGTTCTTAATTCATGCATCAGAGCGTTACGTTGCTTTGTGTGTGTGTGTGTGTGTGTGTGTGTGTGTGTGTGTGTGTGTGTGTGTGTGTGTGTGTGTGTGTGTGTGTGTGTGTGTGTGTGTGTGTGTGTGTGTGTGTTTATTTTTTCACAGAAGAAGAACCCAACACCAGCAGACTCAGTGCTCCAAGCCAACAGCCTGAAGAGACGCCATCATCAGCTTCAACAGATGTGTGTGAACATGTGTGAGCTGCTGGCCCCGTGGATCCTGCTGACCGGCCACAGCAGTAGAACAAAATGGAAAGTAGAACTTTCTTTATGATGACACTTTGATGTTTGAGTTTTGCTTTTGATTGCACAGTTTAATGTTGCTTTTGATTTTGCACCCCCCCCCCCCAATGACATTTGCACAACATTTTGAGTTGTTGGTTATTGTAATATTCTCAGGTTACTCATCTTTCAAGCTTACATTTATTCTTCAGGCTGTTGACTTTAAAGAGTTGCTGTGTGAATATTTAAAATAAAAAATTAGTAACTAAGGAATAACTGTGGAGTTGCTTTTTCCAGTGTGTGGACTTGGGTTTGGGTGAGAGGTGGGGGGGGGGGGGGGCGCAAATGGGCACTCTCGCCTTGGGCACCAAATTACCCAGAGCCGGCCCTGGTAACCACTTAAAGTCAAAAGTAACCTATGAAGTTTAAATGAGCAACAGCATTCACAGAAGCTGGACAGACAGAAACTAATGGGCCATTCCCATCTGTACCGGGTCGGCCCGGGCCGGGTAGCGTAGGTTGTTTACATATCTGGGTGGCCTGGTATTTTTCCGGGCCAACCAAGGCTCATTCTCAGCCCTCTTCTCGAGGGGGTCTGCTTCAGGCCGACCAGGGCCGACACACCCAGTGCTGACAGCAAATTCACACCTTCCATTAGAGCAAGCCTCTGATTGGTGGGTAGAATCAGCCCACATGGGCTTAAGGCAAGGATGTGTGGAATCAACCGGGCCAGGCTGGGGCCGACTGGGGCTACCCGGCCCGGGCCGACCCGGTACAGATGGGAATGGCCCATAAAAGCAATAAACCACATTAAAGGGCAAGTTACCCCCTACCAGAGTCTTCCTCCCCTCCCACTTCCTGTTTGAAAAATGCAAGAAATGCTGTTGCCTGGCAAACCGAGAGGGCAAAGCCACTAAAAAGATACACACACACAGGCTCACAGTGACATTGTGACATCATAATGCACCAGCTAACATCATAGTGTACCCATTAGCCAATAGCGATGGTAGATTTAAATTCACATGCAGTGCAGAGCTTTTACCTGAAGAGATTGCAACACTGACAGTTTTAGGCAGAATGTTTAAATTTTAACTAAGATGCACTAAAGTGCCAAATTATTTACCATGTGTGTCTACAGCACGATTAAACACTAATTTACTTAGTTTATCAGCAAAAAAAGTTTATTTGGGAGTGACTTGTTCTTTAAAAATTCATGCCAAAGACTGGAGTAATGCCAGTTTGACTCATAGTTGAACCTGGAGGAGGTAACCACAGTGCAGCCAGAGAGACAAAACACCTCAACCCTTCCAATAAAGGATCAGCAGCATTTTAAAAAGCATTTATTATACATTACATTTATTTTTTTTCTGTTCATTGGAGGAAGTGACATCATTTGTCACCTGAGCAGGTAGTCTGTCTGTTGTTTCACATTCCCAGGTGTGACAGATGTGTTGATCGACACCTGGTGTTTTCACACACAGTTGGCAGCTGAGTACCGCTGGTATGTAGCTATTGAGCCACAGTTTTTCTAATTAGTGCAGGTTTTCAACACAATCCGCACCTATTTGTTTTGTTTATTTGTTTATATTTCTGACGTAACATCACAGCGACCACCTGTGGTGGGTTTTTAGCCTGCAGAGCTGATGTTCATTTTGTTCTTTTGTAAAACACCCCCCCACCCCCACCCTTTTTTTTGTTTTTTACATCTTATTGCCAGAATGTAAAAAGAAGACAACTGGAAACTCAAAGCTCCACTCACAATAAAAGAAATTAATGAAAGAGATTTTATATATTTGCATCATGCAGGTGAATAATATGTTGCTATTGTGGCACATGCTAAAATAGTTTATTTGTACTTGGTTGCAAATATACATGCATCTGCATTTAACTCACAATTTTATCTGCAGGCAAGGTTTGTAGATCAGTTCAAACCTGGGCAGGACAAGGGAGACAAAACTAAAAACAAGAAAGTCTTAAAACAGAGAAATGAGAAAGTTGCATGAACAGAAAGTCACAGAGACCTGAAGATGAGGAGGGCAATTTCCCTGTCATGCTGCCATCATCCTGCCAAGAAAACTTGGACAATCGCGTTGAATATATTTAGCAACAAAAGATAGCAAGAGTTTTATGTGCATGCACGCACGCACGCACACACACACACACGCATGCACGCACGCACGCACGCACGCACACACACACACACACACACACACACACATTCCTCTCTTCAGCAGTGCAGTGATTTGCAGTATGCTCATGATCAAAAACAGCACAGTCAGCTCAACCTGTTCGCACTTGCACACACACACACACACACACACACACACACACACAGGCACATGCACACACACACACACACACACACACACACACACACAGGCACATGCACACACACACACACACACACACACACACACGCGCGCGCGTGCGCACACACACACACACACACACACACACACACACACACACACACACACACGCGCGCGTGCGCACACACACACACACACACACACACACACACACACTGGCTGATTGTTGACAGTTTGGTCTGAAGTGGATCGTGCTCATTAGGTAGTGTTGCAGATTGGTTTCTATTTATAGCGCGCAGCAGGCTCAGCAGTAGCCTCAGCAGCATGGAGCTGTTTGAAGTCGCTCAGGCCTCCAGTGGGCCATGCTAACGAGAAGTATTCGGAGTCAGGATGGTAGGAGTTTGACCTAAAGTTTGGCTGACGTAAACATCTGGTTCAGTTTTTTATAGCATTTATTTACATAATTTTATTTCACAGAATATTGCTTCTATCCATTGAATCATTTTGGTGAAGGTTGGTTGTGTTGCACACGATGGCAACAAGTTCATCAACTGCAAAGACTTTAAAAAATCTGAATACTTAAGCTCTAAAATAATAGAGGTATACATTTCAACTCCCCCTTTCTTTGTAGCTTTTATACTCGAGTATCAGGAAAAAAACTTGATTATTCGTCTTTAATTATAATCTCCCTTCTCAAATTTATCTCCTTGCTAGCCGTCGTTCTGCCCTGAACCTACTATAGTCAAGTGGTAGTTCACAATTTGACAAATTAGTTTTCCATAAATTAGGAGTGCATCCATAAGTGTTAAGACGATAAAACGATACAACGTCCCGCTCCCCTGTTCTTGTAGTTGAGAGGCATGAGGGACTGCATTGCAGTGATTAGGCATTTTTAAACTGGAGAAACAAAGTGAACTGGGAGAACATACAAAATGCTTCCAGAAACACCTCAGACCTTTTAAATATATGGTAACTACGCAAAACAAGCTAGCTTAAATTTTTAGTACAACATAGTACAGCTACAAATGATTTGGGGAGATAAAAAAAATCCTGAAGTATGGTCATCTATCTCACCAAACCACCAGACTTCCACATTTATCTGGGCCCCCCACTCATTTCACACTCACGCAACACCTCTGGTGTGAGAGGTTCTCTGCTCAATAGGATCAGAGGACGAAAAACAGCCAAGGACAAAGGGTCCCAAAAAGAAAAACACCATTTAAAGTCGCAGACAACAGTGACTCTGGCTCTGGTAAGGTGGGATCCAGTTTCTGGCGGACGTGGCCTGGGGATGATAACCAATGGGAGGGGTGACAGTTCCATGATCGTGTTTGTGTTTAAAAGCTATCTTGATTTGCAGATTTGCTACTGAAGCTTTAAGACCTTCAGATGCTAGATGTGTATGTTAGGATGCAATTCTATGTGCACTCTGACCTCAGCTAAAGGTGATGTACAAAACGTGAATTTAATGAAAGCAGCATGGATGAGGATCGGCACCTCCAGAGTAAATTGCCAACCCCTGTCTGGAAATGAGTCAACGTTACTGGTGGAGAGGATTTCAGAGCCTTGCTGATGAGTGGTAGTAAAATGGAGCAGGAGATTGATGGAAGGATTGAGGTAGTATTGATCATCCATGGTGAAGAGAGAGCTGAGTCGAAATAAGAAACTGTCAATTTTAAAATCAATGTATGTAGCAGCCGTGGCCGAAGGTCACAAGCTGTGGGAGAAGGCTGAACAAATTAGATTGTGAATAAAAGTCTCTGAAATTCCCCAGCATGACTGGATGCGCCTTCTGGAGCAAGGGGAGGAACGAGGATCAAGTCCTCAGTTGAGGTGATTTGGGCATCATGATTAATGACCCACACTTGTATAGCACCTTTCAGAGTCAGACGACTCAAAAGCACTTTACACTACAATGTATTCTTCATCCATTCACTCACAGTCACACGCTGGTGATGAGGAGCTACAATGTAGCCACAGCTGGACCACTGATGATCAAAATCTGTTTTTTTTTTTTGATCATCAGTGGTCCACACAGCTCTCACTCACTTAGAGAGCAGGAACTCATACATCCGTCTGCTTTTCTTGGATTTTTCCTCTGCCTTCAACACCATCATCCCACGGACTCTGGTACAGAAACTCTCCACTCTTGGACTGAGCCCCAAAATGGGGAACTGCTTGCTGGACTTCTTGACTGACAGACCCCAGACTGTCAGGATCCACAACACCATCTCCTCTTCCATCACCCTCAGCACAGGCACACCCCAAGGCTGTGTGCTGAGCCCCCTCCTGTTCACTCTGCTGACATATGACTGCTCAGCGAGACATCCCAGCTGCCATATCCTGAAGTTTGCGGATGACACAACAGTAGTAGGACGCATCACTGACAAAGATGAGTCAGAGTACAGAGAGGAGGTGGAACATCTGGTGCAGTGGTGCAGAGAAAATAATCTCTGCATCAATGTGAAGAAAACTAAGGAGATGGTGGTGGACTTCAGAAGGAACCGGTGACCCCCTCCCCTCCTGTACATTGGAGGAGTAGCTGTGGAAGTAGTCTCCTGCTATAGGTACCTGGGTGTGCATATCACTGAGGACCTCACTTGGAGCACCAACACTTCCTGGCTCATTAGGAAAGCTCACCAGCGTCTCTACTTCCTTAGGATGCTGTGGCGAGCTGGACTTGGGAGCTCAGTCCTGAGGCGCTTTTACCATGGTGCAGTGGAGAGTGTCATGTGCACCTGCATCACTGTGTGGCACGGTAGCTGCACTGTCGCTGAGAGGAAAGCTCTGCAGAGTGGTTAGGGCTGCCCAGAGGCTTGTGGGGAGCGGCCTCCCTGAAATCACAGACATCTACACAACACGGTGTAGGGGAAGGGCCCTCAACATCATGAAGGACTCCACACACCCTGCACATGGACTTTTCCAACCCCTCCCCCCAGGCAGGAGGTTGAGGAGCATCCGGAGCAGGACCACCAGGTTCAGAAACAGCTTCTTCCCTGAAGCTGTCAGACTGTTAAACTCTGGCCATGCTCGGTAGATACCCCCCCCACACACACACACACACCCCCACACACACATACACACATCCGTACTGAGAGCACCTTTAGAATGGCCTAATTTCCCTTGCACACACACATTTATCATATTTAATCTATGGAATACTGTACATGCCAAGCTCGGTACTTGTTTTTATCCTTAGTGCTTTTTGCTCTATTCCTATGGATTTATACCGGGTCCTGAGTTCAAATTTTGTATCACAAGCATGTAAATGTGAACTGGTATGACAATAAAAGTTTCTAAATCTTACTCTTAATTATTTGAAATACATTTAACATCATTGCTGCTTTGTCTAAAAGTTTTAGAGCATCACCTAATCATCCTAAAAGGAACTAATTTCATTAGAAAATACATATTTTCAGAAAAGGAACTTGAGCCATTTCTCCTGCAGCAATGACTTGTGGGTAATTCCCTTGCCCGAGGTCTGCAGACTTGGGTGAAGTGCAGATTAAGGGTGAAATAGGGGCGTGGTCAACTTCCGCACTTGAAAATCGGGACACCCTACGCACTTACACCCCTGGCCGGGAACGCGCAATTGAAGGGTGCAAGGGTGCAAGTGTGAGTTTTGAGATTGGGCCTAAGTCTCTGGGCAACACCATATTAGTTGCCATGTTTCCTTCTATGGGAGCCCTTGAGGACAAAACACGTTCACTGATTTTTACAAATGGTTACAAAACATTCACCATTCATCAACGTTGTTGTTTTACACATTTACCTCTTCACTCATTGCCACAGATGAAAGGGAGTCTAATGTGCTTATCATTTTTTGCACTCCCCGGGCCTTTTTGACCCTAATGGGCATCCTTTGGTATGATCTTACTCCAACGGAAAAACACAGCTTGCTTGCTTGCACCAATTTAGGTGTCTGATCCATCCAAAAATGCACACTGTCACTTTAAGAATGAGGGACAGATTTTCTTTCAGAGCCTCTATTTTCCTGGCATCGGTTAGAAGCCAGGCCCAATAAAGCAACATTTATCATTCTAATAACCATATTCCCAGCTCTCAGCCCCTAAACTTGCCAAGTTGACCATATCTCTTAACACCTATCACCCTAACAGCAGCTAAAAGAACTTTATCTGCTGACGCAAATTTCTCTCTAACCATTTCCCCCACATCACACAGTTGGCACCAACACAAAGCACCTTAAACAAGTGAAGATTTGACAAGATAATAAGGTTTGATATCATCTTCTTCCACCGGGGAAGCTTGTTTATCAGCCTTTATTTTAAAGCTGATCAGCAATGTGAGGAATGGTAAAATGAGGATTAATTTGCTACACATCTGCAGTTGATTTGCTAACAAGCTGGAAAAAAGTGAATGAGATGAGAACATATGCTTTATAATTAGCAAAAAAGCCATTCAACGTGATGCTTTAGCAAATTTTCCTAAATGCCTCATATATTCAATTCTTTGTTGATTGTGGTGACATTTTATCTGATCTAGACAAATGCAGCTTGAGCTATTTTTATTCGCTAATTGGTTACTCTTATTTGTATCTTTCAACTTTCCATCTTAACATTTTCATTACAACCTGAAGACACAACATTTAAGTTAGAAACAAAATCTGTTGCAGAAACAGTTGCTGTAAACGACAGCGGACACCTGAGAATAAGAGATGTTTGGCAGTATTTTGACAGAGTTAGGCATGAGATTTATTCCACATCGTTGCTACTGCTGGAAGGATTTGGAGTAGTTTACTGTGCAAACATGCCTTTGGTCGTTCAGCCATTTTACACCCGTTTGTGAAACGGAAATTGAGCATGTGTAATCCATTTAAGGTCATTTTTGTGCTTTTGGATTTAACAGATTTTGATTTTTCTCCCAGTCTTAAGCTGTTTAGACACAAGCTTGAGAGCATGTCCAAAGAATTAGGCCAGGATATTGTCCATTTTTTGCCTTTTCCTGCTTGTATTCCTTCAGATGGCAAAAACTCAGCCATGACCTGTGAGTGGAAGATGTGAAGGGAATAATATATATTTTTTTAAATAGGGCTGTCGGGCAAAACTATTTAATACTGAGAGTAACCAATTATTTGTTATACGCACCCTTTGAGCATACACACGATGCTACACACATATAAAAACAAGACTGACTGCAATCCATTCATGCTTTTCAAACTGAAATTGTGTCTGCAGTGGTGAAGAAAATGCTAACCTCTTGTTTCACTGGTTCTTATATTCTGACTCTTGTCTATGGGAATGGCAATTGAAGCAATGGAAAGTATTTTCCAACATAGATGACCAAACGTAAGCTTGATTCATACTCCTCTGTCAGCTCAGCAAAGGGGAGGCTCACACGCATTAACAGAGACGTTTTGCTCTTGCACCTCTTCGTCAGCTGGGGGGTGTTGCAAAGAAACTCCCCGCCAGGACAACAGAGGGTGTAGCGCTTTTCTGTGCTATCATGCCACCATCACGCTCATGAATCCGGTCCATGACAGTGTATTTACAACTGTGTTTATATACTTCAGCGACTTTATAATACGGACAAGTTTGTCCTACATTCTCCTCCAGCTCTTCATGCGGTCGCCACCTCTAAAGCCACATTTCCTATCATTTCTGTCTGCGAATAAAATGTATGCTGCATATCTTTGTACTCCTTCAGTCACGGGTGAATAAACGCTCATATTTTCTGACTTTTTCTGTTCCAGGTCCGCCACTAAATATCATTTTACTTTTTAACAAGGCAATGGCGGTGCTGTTGACAAATTTACAGGCACCTTGACCAATCACAAACTTACGGTCTCTGTCACTTTCGACAGGGTTTTAAAATTATGGGCACGTCTGTGCAAATCATAGTGCAAATCTGTATGAATAGGCATTCGCACCAATGGATTGCCACGTCTACCTGCATGGGAGTGAACCACAGCAATCGATTTACGATTTGTCTAATTCAGATTTATGCTCTGAAAATGCCTGTGTACTAATGAAGATTAACCCAAAGTCTTAAAAACATCTTTAGATCGAACAAAAGCTGCAATTATACAATCCTTTGTCAGTACTAATGCTGCTATGTAGCCCCACTTCATTTGCATTTGTCCAGTAGGCCAGTGTGTGTGTGTGTGTGTGTGTGTGTGTGTGTGTGTGTGTGTGTGTGTGTGTGTGTGTGTGTGTGTGTGTGTGTGTGTGTGTGTGTGTGTGTGTGTGTGTGTGTGTTGTTCAGCCTTTCAAAATAAAACTGAAGTGGCAGAAACACTGGATAATGTTGAGTTTTAACGGCCAGTGCTGTGTTGAAAAATGTGTCCATGACTAGAAAACACACTGGAGGTCAGGAAATGACTTGGCACAATGCCATCCCATCATGACTGTGTTAGTAGAGAGTCCTAATGAGATGCTGGAGGAACAGAAACTACTGCAATATTTACTGAAAGTCATTTGTTTTAAATTATTCTTCATATTTTTACATTTATGGTCCAGCCCTAAAAAGAATGCAGACATTGCTGCGATTTTTCTCTGACTCATGACTTCTGCCAAAAACTGAGTTTGACAATGCAGATTCAAAAAACATGAATGGAGCAAAACATTCCCCACATGTTGTGTCAGGAGCTGGCTCTGACTATTTTAAAAACTAGCACTGTTGCTTTCACTTATGCATGTGCATTGTTGTGTGTGGATTTTTTGTTTCCAGAAGCTCTCCCAACTACTGGGAATTCTGCTTTATTATAAAAAAAGAGGGAAATGAAAAAGTACAGAGAAAAAAAATGAATCTATTGATAATTATTATTTGATGTTTTTCTTTTAGCAAGAAATTGGTTAGCTGAGGTCATTCAGAATGAAGTTAGAAAGGAGAAAAGGCCAAAGGTTTACTTTTGTCCATCGAGAGGGAATCTTAATGGAAGATAGACGGGGGGGGGACTTGAGTTGAACCTTTCAGATATGAAAAAGAAAGATTGTGAAATAAAGAAAACACAAGAGGTGGCAAAAAGAGGCCACGAGGGAGAAGAACGCTTCATCCAGAAATGTCAGTTGCCATTGTGTAAAATACCAAAAGGAAGGGAAGAGAAAGAGAGGGATGGAGAGAAGTGGTTGAGCTAAACTAAAAAACGTAAGACAGACGGGCCGTTACAGTGCAGCGTTATTGCGGAAAGGAAAAGAAAGAGAACACAAAACTGTGAAAAGAGGTGAGAAGATGTTTAAAATAAGTGAAGATAAAACAATAAATATGAGTGAAAACATAATGAAGATAATTAAAACGATAAATCCCAAATCCTTTTACCTGGAATGAGACAGAGAAGACTGAAGCAGATGGAGACAAAAGGTCGATTAACTGTAGAGGATGATGTAAAACAGAACGCTACTGTAGGTCATTCACCACTGTAGGAGCGTATGATCTACAACCTCCCGAGGTGCTTCACAACACAATCAGTCATCCACCCACTGATGATGAGCTACAATGTAGCCACAGCTGCCCTGGGGCACACTGCCAAACACAGGCGTCACCGGTCCCACTGACCTCCACCAGCAGGTGGTCAGCATTCTCTGGCAGGAGCCAGGATTGAACCTACAACCTTCCACTTACTAGACAACCCACTCTACCTCCTGAGCTACAGCTGCCGTGTAATCCTATGTAAATAATAAATGGTGACATGGAACTTTTATGAGTATTAGAAAAAAGCTGTGCCTCAGTAATGAAAACAGCTTTACATAAAACCACTGGAATCCCCAACAGAACCATCCAGAACTTGTGGACTTGATCTCAGGAGACGACAGCGGACTTTCTTAATTAAATCCTACTAATAAAATAATTAAATACCTTTATTTAAAGCCATACTACGTATGGCAACGTATTTCATATTTTTAAATAATTTTCTTGTGCCAGTATGTGTTAAATGACCCTTTACAGGGCTAATTAAATGTCACTCAGACCCCACTGCCCCCTGTGGCCAGAATATTGCACTTGCAAATTCAGAGTGGCAGTCCACCTCCTGTTGGACTTTAAAAAGTTGAGAATACATACCTGGCACTGGAGTCTGCCACCAGCATGTTTCCTGCATGTTTGATTACATTAACACAGCTGATTTGTTTTAGTTAGTGATGAGCCCTTCCTGTAGACACTGATGAAGGCTGGGCAGACGTGTTAGATTAAGGTGCTAAAAAGACAAACGCACAGTGAGAAGATTAGTTTCACTAAACGGGGGTGCTAAAAGCAAACCAAAACTGCCTAGTCTCCTTTTAAACATGGTGTTTAATGAATTGCTTTTAAATTTATTCTCAATTTAGGTCAGACTTATTTTTAATAAGACTCAGCTTAAAGCTAGCCTGGCCTGCCAGACTCCTCCTCTGTTTAACTCTGGACAGAGAACTAGTCTTCAGGCAGAGAGGCACATGAGGGGACGGACTAGCCAGCTCAAAAATAACCAATTAGAAAAAAAATGGAAATGCTTACTGTACCGCGCAATACTGTAGTTTTTTATCTGTAATCAAAAACGGCATCTGGCGACAGCGCAAACATTAGTTTTAATTGAAAAAGGACTTTTAGCACTTCTACTTGTTGTTTTAAAGACTACTTGTTGTTTTAAAGACATGTCCAAGCCCCGGATCTTCTTCAGTCCTAAATCCGCCCCTGTGTCCAAGTCATTTAGAACATAGGAAAAAGCCGCAGCACATTCCGCTTCAGACGCCATGTTTATGACAAACTCAATATCATAGTGTGTGACGTACTCTGCTCAGCGCTGATTGGTTCAGTTAGAATTCTCAGGGGGTGTGGTTATTTGAACAGGAGAGTTCCCAGGCCCTTTCTCTGTGCTGAATTAAACAGAGTAGTCTGGCAGGCCAGGCAAGCTTAAAGCCACTCCTCCACATTGAGAGGACCCAGCTGAGGTGGTTCAGGCGTTTCATCAAAACACATCGTAAATGCCTTCCTGGGATGCATCGGGTCCACTCAGGACCTGCTAGAGGGTTTACTTCTCCAGGCTCGCCAAGAAACACCCAAGGATCTTAATACTGGAGCTGGTTGAAGCCTCTGTGGAGAGCCTGGTGTGGGTCTCTCTGCTGGAGCTGCTACCCAGGCATGGGCAAATGGATGAAAACAATCAAATAAGCAAACTTGTCTCAAAGTTGCAGTTCAGATTTTTTATTTAAGTGGGTTTCTATAGAAAAATGATGATGATTACTAGTCATTAGAAATAATCTCTTTTATTCCAAGCTCTTATTTCAAGAGCTGTCTTAATCATTTTAGCTAATATAATTCTTTCAGAATATCTTTGAATCATAAATAAAAGTTTTCCTGTCAGGTAAATCTGCAGTGGGGGTTAATATGTCCTTTTAATTCAACAAACATAATTGAGAGTAGAAATGAACGTGGGTGATGTTTTCTGATGGCAGCCTCTGTAGATCAAGTGTTATCCTGCCGGAACAATGTTTTCACCCAATAACAACAACGTGTGAAAAGGAACAGGAGTTCTGTTGTGTTGTTAGATGTCACTTTGACCATCTAAGCTTCAACTCTCCCTCTCTTCCTTTTATTCCCTCCTGAATACATCCTCCATCTCTCTCCTCCTTCTCACTTTAGACAACGTGACAGTCTTGTGAAAAGCTTCAGTGTGACATGCTTCCCTTTAAATTCCACTGTGTACCATCTGGGAATACCCATGACAGCCAAACACTTTAGCGGCACACAGTACATGTGTCCCACTGTGTTTGTTAGCTGTCCTTGATATCAAGCAAAAAGAGTTGAGAGGAGAGATGGACGGAGAGGGAACAGATGGCGTGGAGAAGCATCAACATATTTATAAAATCCTATATTTAAAGTAAAAAAATGTATGTAACTTGGCAAAGACTTCCAAAGAACTACTAACTAGGAAAATAGTTTGACTGATGCTGAGTTGATTCTCTGATGGAGTTTGTCACAATGTCGAAACTCGGTCCTCAAACCTGCAAGCTAATTGTAGATGGTTAGAAGAAGAAGAAACCATCTTTAGTTTAGCGCCTGTCAGGATAAAAATCATGAGGAGCTTAAACATTTTTTTTTTAAATAAGTTATAGTGAGTATACTGGTAGACTTTACTCCAGCTATTGCACTGCGTTTTGATTTTGTGTGTGAGGAATAGTAACCCAATCCTTTGTGCAAACGGTTGCTGATTAAATGCTTAAAAAAAATACTTACATTCTTACTTTATCTTATCATTTTTCTAGTGTACATGTTTATTTCAAGCTCTGCTTTTGAATCAACCTTCTCTTATATTCTGTAGCAGTTCCCCTTCTTTCCTTTCAGATCTTTCTATTTGCTAGGTGTGACAGGAATGGCCTTGGTCGGTCTCACGTTGAGAAGTTAATCCTCATCTGCTGAAGGCTAGCCACACCCAAGGGATTTAGATAAAGGTGCCAAAAAAGGGGAGTTTTAGAATAAGCCGTCCGAGGCCAGTCTCATTCGTCTAAAGCCTGAGTAGCATTCTTAAACAGCAAAACTAACATTTAATGCGCTGATCTGGCATTTTTCTGCAATATTCAAACTATTTTGATTGATTTGATTTAATTTTAGTCTGAATAGAAAAAAGTTTTAAGGATAAAAGGCAACTGAGATTACCTTTAGAGGAACGGACACTTTGCAAGACACTTCAGCCATCTCACCTGCTGGTGGTGGTCGGATGGTGGTGCCTGTGTCGCTTCTGTCAGTACGTCCCAGGGCAGCTGTAGCTACAGTGTAGCTCATCACCAGCAGTGTTTGAAGGTGTGTGTGTGTGTGTGTGTGTGTGTGTGTGTGTGTGTGTGTGTGTGTGTGTGCGTGTGCGTGTGTGTGTGTGTGTGTGTGTGTGTGTGTGTGCATGGTGAAGCGCCCTGGGGGGTTATGGGACCCTAGAAGGAGCCATACAAATACAAGCCGTTTATCATTTTGACCACACGTCAATCTGATGTTGTTGTAAATGTTTACAGTCTCATGGTTGACAGTGTAGATCAAACTTGTGTTGTTCTAATTAGTTTTATTTTAACAACTTACAAGAACAAAAAGAAACCCATTGTTGACTGGTAATCTAGTACTGACTGTTTCTTGTTTGAAAATAACAAAGATTAATTCATTGCTGCTTGAGCCAGAATCATTCAATCAAGCTTTCTACAGTTTTGGTAAAAAAATGTGGAAAAATGTTTTCTGCCTCATCAGTAATGTTCTAACCTATTTAAATTGTTTTTTTTTAACATTCAATCAAACCTAATTAAATTAATATCAAGATGTCTTCTGCCTGCATTTTGGTTGATTTAAAAATATATTTAAAAAATCTGATTCCACAAACAATTTAATTGTAGTTGATTTTAAGTTTTTATTTGCGTTTTAGGTTTTAGAATTTTGGATTATAGAAAAAGCGATTACATGCTAATTTAATGCAAAATAAAGCATGTGGGAAGATTTTAGGCTTGAAGTTCATCAGCCATCTTTAAAATTGGTTTGGTTGTTTAGGATTCCGAATTTGGCCCCAGAGACGATATGTGGGACACCACCAGGATCTATTTGGGGGGCTATCTGATCTTTGTACAACCAAGTAAATGTGTCCAAACTCTGTTAACTAAGTTGACCTTCGTCCCAGAGCAATTTGGACTTTCCCATTGTCTTTGGTCATAATTGCAGAGTTCATTGACAGGATCTCAAGCTGTAGTGGTTTGGAAAAATCTGGGTTTTTCTCTGCTTTTTGCAAATGATGCAGGTGTCTTCTAGCGATTACTGTTGGCACTCTTTTTGATGATGCATAGACAAGAGTGAAGTGTCAACAGTTTAAGTTTGCTCTTCCAAATCTGAAGAAAAAGTTCTCTATTGCAGAAACAATCTGGCAAGCTCCCATTGGAGTGTGCCTATGCCCCAAGAGGAGATGTTGATGTTGCTTGGTGTTTTTGTTTGGTGCATGAGTGATGGTAAGATGAGGTGAGCGAGAGACAGGACTGTTGCTCTGGTTTGTTTTGGGTAAAGAAGCATTCTCCTGGTTTACTGGTTCGTCTCTGTTCTAACTCTCCTATAACATTAGGATTTAGACCAATAGCAGGAGTCCTTAGTAACAACAAGCTGAAATGAGCTTTCCCCATAGGTTGGACAGGCTCAACCTTAGTGATAAAGTAAGGAACTTTGTCATCTAAGCGCAGAGTAAAACCACTGCTCCACCCCATTTAAAAGAGTCAATTAAAGTGGTTTGAGCGTGTCATTTGGAAGCCTTTTTTCCAGGCATGTCCTGCTTTGAAAACGCCTTCATGGCCCATGAAAACTTGGATTTTCAGAATTTTTCACCTGGATTTGTTTTTTAACTTTGGATAATTGATGAAGAAAATATTTGCATGTCAATATTAAAATAAATAAACAATTAAAATGTGTTTTTTTTAACTAAACAGCATTATTCTGAGAATATTCATTACATAAACATGCATACCTTACATCATGTTTAAGCTTTAGTTTTTTGATGGATTTTAATTTTCTTTGTCTCACAGGTCCAACCTTACCCGATCAGTTTAGTGAAAAAGAAAAACACAAAATGATGTGATGTGATAAAGAGCGTGCAAAAGAAGAAAATGTCAAATATAAATGATCACAGTATTCTGAGATAAGGGCAAATTCTACCACCCCAAAAATCTCCACCTCCACATGTGGTTAAGGATGTGTTAAATACTGCATTTATGCCTTAAGCCACTTAAAACCACACCTGATTTAAAATTCATTCCTACTTCTGGAAGTCTAATTTAATAACCCGAGGAGACTTCTTTTTGGTCAGTAGTATTTAATTTACAAGGTGTTACAACCCGTCTAGGAGGACCAGGTTGTAACACAAAAATGGTTCCATTTTCCACCAATTCCAAACTACCACACCAGAATTCCAAGTACAATTATTTATTTACAAGATCAAGGTGATGAACTAAGGACGAGGGAGGATTAATAACTCAGGCTGAACCAATGACTAAAACAAGAAACAAAACACTTCTAACTGCAGAGAGACAACTGCCCTACAAACTTAATGGAAATAACTGACAACCAAACGTACCTCCCTGACTAACCAAAACAGGAGAAAACAGGATGCAAGCATAAAAGGCGGTTCACCCCTACGGAGTCCTCGAATGGCAGGTAATAGTTACAAAAGCACAAGGGCGTCACACCAACACTGAACATAAAGTGGTGGCTGATTGGAATGGGTGAAGAATGAAGAACCCAGCTGCATCTCACCAGGTTCCCTTTAACAGCTCGGCTCCAG
The DNA here is from genome assembly GCF_043380555.1 of Nothobranchius furzeri. Classification (NCBI taxonomy): domain Eukaryota; kingdom Metazoa; phylum Chordata; class Actinopteri; order Cyprinodontiformes; family Nothobranchiidae; genus Nothobranchius; species Nothobranchius furzeri. The sequence continues at coordinate 962,498 of NC_091744.1, read as the reverse complement.
CTGATCTTCCAATCCAAATGTCTCCTGGCCATCATCCACCAATCCTAGGAGGGCTCCTGCACACTCAAAGTAACAATTACAAAAAGAGTACAAAAAATAAGAAAATAATAATGTTCCTTATGACCGTGGTCGTAACACCCCCACAACTAAGAACGGCTGGCTTAAAACATGAATCAGCTGAGTGAAATGACCTTTGTGCATTTTTATGATTTTTTTAAACCAGAACAAGAATTATCTTTATTTCCTTCCAATAAAAACGAGCGAGTGAATGAGTGTTGTCCAGCTGTTTCCTCTGGCGGTGTTTTTGTTTGAGATCAGCACGCAGGTTCACTCTGAAGATATCATGCTGGCTGGATTGGATTTCCAACGTGTGACTGCTTTGTCTCTGATTCAGTTTGAGATCTCCAGGGCATATGAGTGGATGCCATGTGTTATGAGAGTGTGTTTGTGTCTTGCAGGGTTGGTGTATCCATGCTTGTGCGTAAAAACTCACGCTGATGCGTGCGCTGATTGTAAATATGCAGTGTGCACACTCGTGTGTGTATGTGTGTGTGAGTGAATCTGTTTTTGTTGATGTGAACATGCAGTTCGTTTGTCATGGGGCTAATATTTCATTCCATCGTGCGCGCAAGCAGTGAATCACCACCATCGTTATGATGGTGCTCAGTGTGATAGCTTGGCTCAGTTTCGAAGCACAAACTGGAGGGAACATTTCCGTTTGTGCTTTCATTCAAGTGCTCATCCCTGCCAAGCAAATTATTTTAGAAAATTAATTGTTTTCAAAGGTATATATCTAAATTACCACAAAAGGTTAGATATTCTTGTGTTTAGTTTGGGGAATGAATACCTTCAAAGCAAGCAGCATCTTTTAAATCAGCTGGTATGTGTGTTGTGTCTCTGAGAGGATGGCATGCTGTCATTTCACATGTAGCATGGAGGAAAATACATACACAGTGATGGAAGCACTGATGTTTCCTCTGCATCACCAGCCTCTGTGTGGCATGGGATAATTGTTGAATGTGATATGTTATTTGTATCTGTTACTAGCAAAGTACATAATGAATGAGTCGGTTCTTCAGGCATTAAAGCTGTTATAGCACAGCTAGAGAACCAGCAAAGTCTTGAACGCAAACACGATCGTGGAACACTACTTTCCTCTGAGGTACCTTCACTGAGACGATTCGGCCAAAAACGGAAAACCTGCGATGTCAGAGGAAACGAAATAGTGCGAAACACCAGCCACCATTTTCTAGGTCCAAACATTTTTAGTTGTCCGTGATTTCAAGCAGTGTTTTTTCTTTTTGGGAACTTAGTAGTTTGTCCTAAAGATGAAGTGGTAGCAGCTGTTTTTCCTTCTCTGATATTGATTCGTTTGTGAATGTCACAGGGTGGAATATGGGACTGCGTCTACAAACATTTGATTAATGAGGACACTGGCCTAAGAACCGGTTCTAGTATATAATTACCAGTGTTGTTTGATCTAATGAGGCGCCACATTTCAACACAAAAAAAGAATGACAACTAAAATGTAGTGAGCAAATATTCTGAGTAATTAGGCTGCTTGGTTCAAAACAGAACAATAAAAGCCATCTGAGCAGCAGGGAAGACATGGGCTCATGGTGAGTCCCATTGCTGCTGGTTGTGTCGGTATCACTACCTACATACATGGTTGTTGTACTTTTTCAAACTGCATTCACAGTCGTGGATTGCAAACTCTTGTTTGCTCTTTTTAATAAAATGGCCTTCAGACACTGATAGATTCTACTTGAAATAAAACCTGACATGTAAGACACCTGTTTGCAGGGACAAGACCAACTCAGGGATCTGTGTTGATTGAAATACCTCCTTGAACTGTGGTGCTCTGTAAACAACTAGAGAAAACATTTGAAATGACCACAACGTTGCTCTGTGCTGGTTCTGCCTGTTTTTTGATTTCCCAGCCTTAACTGGTTCTGTTAAAGATTAAACCCCTAACCCTAAATTACCTCTTCTGCAAACATTTGATCACTCCCTTAGCTGAACGTGGTAAAACACTTGAACAGCAGCTACGTAGAAACCACTTTATTTGAATAAAACAAAGGTTTTGTGATAAATTCACTACGAAAATGATCTTTCAACTCCAATAAAAAAGATACTTGAGCCCAGGGCCTTTTCATGAGTGATCACCAAAATAAACCAAAGTGCATGATTATTATGTTGCTTGGGAAAACGAGGCTTCGAAAAGCACGAACATGTGATTTGCCTATGAAATTTCAGAACAATGCAAAGCATAACTATTATTGTTCTAAGCACTATATTTGTGTTAATGCAAAATTACCACCATTGGCATAGTCATTGCCTTGTGTGTCACAGTGTGCAACCAACTCAACTCAGGTGATATTTTTAGCAATCAGATGTGTGCTGAAAGCATTTCTCCCTGTGCTTTGACATTTTGAATGTTTTTTTTTTTTTTTTTTTGCAAAGAAAGATCACCTCGGGCAGTTCAGACAGCAGCCCTTCAGCTCATGTGTCCTAAAACACGAACTCACACATTCTGCACATGTGTACGTGCTTTTTAGTCCTTTTGGTGCCAGAAAACATTCTAAAGCAATGCTCACATATCCAGCGTATGCGTATAAAATCTTTCCAAAGAAGTTTAATGCTTCATCTTCTTCTGGAAGCATACCAAGTAATCTATTTTCCAGGTAATTAAGAATATTTTTCTTTTTTTAAGAAATATGTGTGTCGTACATGCAAATCTTTTTGTGTTTACTGCTGAGATACGCATAGTTTGGAAAGAAGTGATACAGTGTTTTTGGGTCTTGCTTATTTGGAAAATCTTTTTTTCCAGTTGAGAACTATGGCCTCAGATGCTGGTAATAAAGCCTCACACAGATGGAAAGCTACTTTGAGGTTGACAGAGTCTTTGGCTCAAGGAGAGGACTTTAAATAGCTTGGCGTGTTGTTTGTGAGTGATGGACTTGGGGAACAGGTGGAAAACAGCATGTCAGCAGATCTTCAAAATAAAGCAATTTTCAAAAAGTCATTTGGATAAATTCCATCGATATTTGCTTTTTGGAATTATGACTAATTAATCAATGTATTATTAGACTCCTAATGATAATGAGGTTTGGATCATCACCAATTGAAAAGATCCTTTTTTCAAGTGGCTAAAATGAGCTTCTTTCATTGTGTGGTCAGGTCTTACCCCTACTTCACACTAGACAAATCAACAAGAACTGAAACAATGTTTTGTTTCATGGCTCTAGCCCTGGCAGTGGAGAGGTACAGTATATGACATCAAACAGCAACATCAATCGTGATTTCCTTTTTGGATTAATAGCGGATGTCATAAGCAAATTCTCTATGGATTTTATGATCTCGCGAGTCCAACAAGGATCACGGCAGGAAAGCCGCTCCACGGCTGAAATTCTCCTGGTGTGTACCGGCATGCAGCAAAGCTTTTGAGTACACCGTTTCGCACCGCTGATGTCTCCAGTGTGAATTGGGGGCTGAAGCTAAATTGACAAGCGCTGCCATGCAGGATGGAGTAGCTGCTTCTTTGCACTGAAAGAGGTCAGCTGAGCTGATTTATCTGATTAGCTACCCTCCTGGTTGCATTTCTATGAAGGTTTTCCAGGCATGTCCACTAGAAGGAGACCCACAGACAGACCAGAACTCACTGGAGGGAATGTAGATCATTTCTGACCTGGGAACACATAGAGATCCTAATGGAGGAGAGGGATGTGTGAGTTTTCCTCATGGATTAATTGCGTCTGCAGCACAACCTTGGACAGGTGGACCATGGACAAACCAAACCCATACCAAACCATGTTTACTCAGCTTAAGAAATCTCTACATGTATTTTGTATTTATGGCAATGCATAAGAGCCGACCATTTTTCCCGCTCAAGTCAGATGTTGCGTTTTCAACTTGATAATCATCAGACCACTGAAGGACAAGTCTGTTCTGATTGTTTCGGTAGACTTTTTTATACTTGTTTTTAGATTACAATGATAATCAGTAATTAGCATCTGGCTACCCACTTGTGGTTCTGAGCCTATCTTTAGGAGAACATAATTACTATCATGATGTCCTGATGGAGATTCATGTCACTCTATCAACCCACTCAGTCATCAGAAAAGAGATTTGTTGGAATAGAGGTAGTTGATGTTTCATTTGAATCTAAATAAGTTGTGAAATAGATGGATGAACAGCTGTCTGTGTCCCTTTTTTTGTCGCAACAGCTTGCCATTGGCCCGTTTGACACCTTTTATAACGCAGTTCACTTGTGTCAGTGAGTAAAATGACTCGTCAGAGCTGATGCTGTGTAATTCTCCTTTTAAGCCCTGAAGTGAAACTTTTGTGCTTTTATACTTTGAGCCTGACGCAACATGACCGTTGTATTTTACTAAGACATCGGAATGACCTCTTTTCTAAAAAGTAGCTCAATAATTTACAAATAAATCACCTGCTTAACCAATTCAGTGTTATTTTTTTATGTTTCTTCAACAAATGAGGCATAAAGCAAAATATAACTCAAGTTCTAAGAACCTGATTCAGGTGATGTACAGGTTTTACATTATACGCTAAACAATGCCTTGAGATGATTTCAATTGACTTGAACTACATCCTTTTCTCTCAGAAGGCATGCACACGCAGCACTTTCGCAGACAGGTCTGTGCACAGATAATGAGCCGATCAAACAGCAGGATGGCAGCTAAGAACCAGCAGTTCATCTATTATTCCAAACATTCACAAATGTCACCGGGTTATCAGAAAGGTAATAATAAGCATGTTCTACCCTGAGCCAAGCAGTCAAGTCATGTTCATGATAGCAGCTATTCACCAGTCACCCTCTTTCTTTTTCTGCATATTTGGATCAAAAATGTTAATTTAAACACGTCTATATCCTGAAATATGAATAAAATGGTTGATTTTTGGCCAAAACATCCCGTCTACATTCACCATTTCAGTAGAAGGAGGGAAACCTAGATATTACTCAATGCAGCAACACTTTACAGCTTTCCTGGAGGATCCCAAGATGTTCCCAGGCCAGAGAGATTACTGTTTGAAGGGTTATTAGATTTGAGACGAAAGTTTTCATTCTTTCAGATTATTAGAACAGACAAAACCCATTGAAACCAGGACCACTTTTAAAAGGGTGACCTGTCCAAGAGGAGCATCAACATATTGTTTATAAGCCACTGCATCAAATTACATATCTGTATTTGGCCCATCCCTGTGGGGAGCAGTGAGCTGCAGACACAGCCACACCAATCCAAATCCCTTAATGCTGAGTGTCAAACAGGAATGCATTGGGTCCCATTTTTTAAGGTATTTGCTATAACCTGACCATGGATTTGAACCCGCAATCTCCCACTTCTAGAAAAAAAATTTGGCTGACGTACCTGGTGTTGCAGTCTGGTTCCAGCACTTGTCCTGCAACTTTAGATGATGAAAACAGCTGATTTGTTAAATTTAGTGATGAACAACTCATGTAGAAACCAATGAAGGCTGGGGAGACACAGCGAGGAGATAGGTTTTGCTTTTGTTTTGACCACAGAGAGTTAATAATGGACACTAGGGGGTGCTAAAAGCAAGCAAAGCTGCCACGTGTGCCTTTAGAGTTGATATGGCGAACCTACAGATCCAGAAACTCACGATTTTGGTGGAAACAAGAGACCGCTTTTTACTAGGTTCCAACGTCTGTCATTGTCTGTGACTTCAGATGGTGTTTTTCTTTTTGGCACTCTGGTAGTTTGTCCTAAATTTGAAGTGGTAGCAGCCGGCGTCTCCATCTCTGATATTATTGAGCGGAGAACCACTAGTAGTGTTCTGGTGCTAAAACGCAAGTGCATCATGAACGGAGGATCCAGGGAAGTGCAGCGGTTCGGCAAGACCGACCACCGGATGGTTCAAAGGTTGCTTTCAGTCCCAAATGTGTTACTGGCTGAGGTTTATTGATAAATGCGAGAGAATCACTTTATCAATGTATTTTTTTTCTAAATCTAAGCAGAATATTTATCTCTATGCTATGTTAGAATGGTGTTGGGAGGAATGAAAAAAAATGTTTGAAGCTAATTTGTTTTCCAAATTTACTGATGTAGTTTAGGACAATGATAAAAAGTGAATGTATATCACTATTGAAACAATAATCCACCTAAGACCATGATGTTTTAACCCTCCCACTGTCTGTTGAGGTCCATGTGGCAGGGGTGAGGTGGTGCTCACTCCTCACCCCTGCCACATGGACCCAAGGGATAAACCATCAACCCTGCTCAATGGACAACTTTCCTCATGGAGCCACACCCATTAGGAGAGTGGGAGGGTTAAAGCACTGATATCCTGTACTTTTTGTTCACAATTTCACTGAAGGAAAAACAATGTTTCCAAGATATCATTGAGGACAAGTTTAAATGAGCATGCACTTTGTTCCATGTTTTCAGCGCCCCGTTTCCGTTGAAGATTAAACTTTCAGTTGACAGTCTTATTAGGAGTCTTGGTCACAAGGTTAATTGATACAACTTACATTTTGCAATCAATCCACCTCACCCGCCTACAATAAATTCTCAATCCGACACTGTTCGTTTTATGGTAACACATAAGAAACCCATGCATCTGTAGAAAAAGATGGATGAAAAAATTCCATATAGTAAAGAAGCCGGAATGCCACGTGCTCCACGATGACAGCTAAATGTACAGATCAGTGATAAAACGTAGTTGAAGAGGAAAGGGTTTCCTAAAGAAGTCATCTAAAAAGAACAAATGTCAAAAAGGGAAAAAGAGCCGTCATGAATCATGGGGCAGAGAAAGTGAATGAAGACACTTTCATGAGAAATCTGTAGGGATGAAAAAGCCCGAACAAAGGAAAGGTAAATTAAATCATGAAGTTTAGATGTAAGGCAGGGAAGGAAGGCAGAAGCAAAATCATCTTCAAGCCAAGATGATGTACACTGCAGAAAACTTATACAATAGCACAAAAATATGAAGAAGTAAAATGAAGTTTTTCAGCAGTAAAAGAAAAGAAAAACATTGCTTGATAATTATTCATTCGACATTCAGAATTTTAAGGTTTTGCTGGAAGGTAATTATTTAATCAACCAAAGGATATCACAAGAAAATGTTGAAAACTAGTAAACAAGTAAAAATTACTTGTATAAAGGGGTAGGGATATATAAGTTTCCACTTCAGCCTACTCCTTTTCAAACACAGAAGAAGGGATGATATGTATTTTTTCTATTTGTGGTATTTTTAAAAAAATATATATATGTATGTTTTCTTTGTTTGAAATAAACTAAACTAAAAAAAAATAAAATAAAAAAAACTGTGAAATCAAGTTTCATTCCTTAGGATGATCGATGGACTCTCTCTGATATGATTTTCTATTTGTTTGTTAGGATTCATCAAAACTGAAAGTAAAAAAACCCGAAAGTCCAACACATTCTCACACCCTGAGCATCGAAAAATGACGCGTGTGACCAAGCGTCAAAATATGACGATCAGGGTGCCCCAACGCGTCGGGAGAGGACGCGCTGTGCCAGAGCATATCCGACGCCCGCGGTGAGATAACATTTGACAGACTTGTGAATGACTTAACCTTCCCCTCACCCCCATCCTAACCTTAGCCAGCTTACACATGCAAAGCTTAATTGAAAATCACTGAGTTAAGGTTAGGATTGGGGTGAGGGGAAGGTTAACTCGCCAGAGGTTCGAGGAATAATGTCCGTGTCGGATACGGACACCCGCAGTGACACGTGTCCCCGCGTGTCCTCTCCCGATGCGCTGGGGCACCCTGATTGTCATAGTTTGACGCTTGGTCACACTCGTCATTTTTCGACGCTTAGGGTGTGAGAATGTGTTGTAACGTCACGTGACACGTGAGGTAATGTTATATTTTATATGTATAAGTTTCAATATAAATGTCTATTGAGCCTTTTACTTTTTAAATTGTGTATATATTGGTTAAATTAAATATGTAAGCAGCAAGTTACTATCTGCTAGCTACCGAACCTGCAACTACTAAGCAACTAACTAACCATAGATAACTGCTTTGGATTCCTTGCTCAGCTAGCTAAACGGCTAACCAACGGAGAACAGATACCTTGATAGCACATGAACATTGGAACACGCCTAGATGGTTCCTGATGACATAGCTCCTAGGCAACCGGGGCGGGACTAAGACATCAAGGCAAGGTTTCTTAACACTGAGAAACACCCATAGACTGCTTGCTTACTTAATTGTTTTTGAGTGCTCATGACGTTTAAAGGTGTTACGGATATTTCTGATAATAATCGGCCACTCTGAGTTTTTCATGCAGGCTGAACATGAAAATAATCTCCTACTCCTATCTCCTGTATTAGCTTCTGATAGAAAATAGATGGTTTGAATTCTCACAGATCTACATCACATTGTACATTAACATCTGTGCAGTCACCAATCTTGATTAAAGGATGGGAAAGGCTGTTGTTTTAACGTTCAGCAAACAGTAGAGGTGTTCTTGGTTAGTTTAACCTAACCGTTAGCATCAGCAACATCACCTCACAGCAGATGCTCCTCCAGGCTTGTGTTTTTATGGAGGTAAAACATCCACATTGAAAGTCAGCGGTAGAGTCGTGTTGCTGTTACCCAATCCAGGGTGAGATGCCCAATAGTCCATCCATCCATTTTCTGAACCCGCTCTGTCCACTCAGGGTCGCGCGGGGGGTTGGGGGTGGGGGGTGGGTTGCCTATCTCCAGCTGTCAACGGGCAATCAGCCGGGGTACACCCTGGACAGAGAGCCAGTCCATCGCAGGGCAACACAGAGACACACAGGACAAACAATCATGCACACACACACTCACACCTAAGGACAATTTAGACAGACCAATTAACCTAACAGTCATGTTTTTGGACTGTGGGAGGAAGCCGGAGTACCCGGAGAGAACCCACGCATGCACAGGGAGAACATGCTAACTCCATGCAGAAAGATCCCAGGCTGGGAAGCGAACCCAGGACCTTCTTGCTACAAGGCAACAGCTCTAACCACTGCGCCACTGCCCAAAAATCAGGAAACAAATACAGAGACTAATGGGACTTAAACTTTTTAACTTTAAATGAGTTTACCACTCCTTTAAGTGCATGATTATTTATAGCAGACAAGGATTACACCTTAAATACGAACAACCGAGTGAATTTGAGAGCAGGGCTGGTTGTGTTTTTTCTTGCAACACGTTCTCTCTCCCAGCGCGTCAAAAACAAACGCTTGGTCAGCCACCCTCCACGTCAGACCCCTGACGCCAAAAGTGCCCTTTTTCGTTACTTATGTGCGAAAAGGGGGTTTTCCCTTATTTGACTCCAGATCCCAATGCAGCGTTACACTGACGCGATGGGATGTCCGCAGCCAGGGCACCAAACAAGCTCATTGTACCTCACCTTAACCTTATCCTCTTATTTAACCTTCCCCTCACCCCTATCCTAACCTTAACCATCTTGCCAGCGAACACGTTAGTGATGTGTCGGTCGCTCTAAAAGCCGGCTCTATGAAGTGAACGGCAGGAGCTGCCTCGTGATTGGTCGAGTTTGGACCGAGCCAACGCGAGGGGGAGGTTTCAACTACCACGGTGGAGGTTAAAAGTAGAGGGTATGTGTAACCTCCCCCTCGCCAGATGGTATGTTCTAACGTTCCCCTTGGGCGGCAAATACGAAAATTCACAGTCAGACTCTGACTGTCAGAGTCGGAATGCACGGGAAACAAACGCTTGATCACAGTGAGAGTAACGTTTTAGGTAGCAAGAGGGTTAAGGTTAGGATGAGGGAGAGGGGAAGGTTATAATAGTGAAACGTTAAGGTTTAGGTGCAGTTAAACGAGCTGGTTCGGTGCCGCATCAGCGGATATCTAATCACGTCAGTTTTACGCTGCATTGGGATCTGCAGTTACAAAAGGGAAAACCCTTTTCGCACATAAGTAACGAAAAAGGGCACTTTTGGCGTCTGGGGTCTGACGTGGAGGGTGGCTGACCAAACGTTTGTTTCCGACGCTTAGGGTGTGAGAATGTGTTGGTTTTTTAGCACTCAGTCAAGATGGTTTGCCTTAACCAATGAGCTTTCTGCATTGTGTCCCAGTATGGTACCAGTTAATTCAGAATTTCCATCACCATGTGTGGGTTTCAGCTATTTTGTCTTTCAAACGTGAAAAATTACTCCACGCTGCAAAACACATAAAAGAAATAAAAATATATAGTGTATATATATATATATATATATATATATATATATATATATATATATATATATATATATATATACAAACAAAAGCTGAGCACTCAGTGTGCACACAAAGACTCCACAGACCGTTGAGTGGTCACAGAAAATCATCACTGGGGCACAAATAACATTTTTGACATCTCACACAGAACATGGTTTGAAAGTCAGACACACATTTTACAAATAAAATAACGCAAATTTCCGTTTGAGTACCAAATGGATACATCAGTATTCTTATATGTTTCTTTTGGATCAATTCCTTTTTTACTCTGTTGAATGAAGTTCTGGAGCACTCAGGTGTCATAAAAGCTCCCCCCTATAAAAATCAACAGCTTGTTGCAAACTTGATGTCAGAATCACTCTAATATCCTCTTCACTTTAGGTCACTCTGAAAATCACAGTAATATATTAAACAGCACACACACACACACACACACACACACACACACACGCAACACCGCAGCTTCTCACAAACTGCAACGACAGGGGAAATTAATTAGAGGATAAGTTCAGCTACACTAAATTAGATTTTGGAAATTAAATTAATCTGATTTTTTTAGGGTGATTGGCTTTTCTTATGTATCTGATTACAACTTGTAAACATAAACCGTTTTCATAAATGGCCTCAATTCAAAGAAAGCAGGACTGAATGGCTAACTCTACGTGTGAATACAGTCAAGATCAAGTGTGCCTGCCTAAAGGGGCTTAGATCACCAAAATTGCAATATGTTTTTAATTCTGGCTTATTAAACAACGGTAGAGCTGTGATTGATGCGCAAAGACAATTCCACAAGCAAGAACGGAATACGAACGATGACCCTAGGTTTTCAGTCGGCTGACAGAAATAAACATGTTGGGACATATCTGTGTAACGTGTCCGTCGTGGCATCACTTACTTTTTTGAAAAGGTTTTATCTTTAGGTTTGTTTGCATGTCTCGCTGCCACTCCAGCCTTCCTCAGAAGAGTGATCTGATGTCTTATTAGCTGTTCCTAGGGTCTGACAAACAGACAGTAGTTTAAAGCTTTAGAAAACAGCAACAATCAACTTTGTATATCTTTGAAATCATTTTTAGCTCTTCAGATTTGTCTGGAACCAATAGGGCTTGTGATCACCCGTGAATATACATAACATTCTGAGATGTGCGCAGACATGTTGGCGGCTTTATGAGTGCAAACACACCGTGAAAAAACTGTATTTTTAACTGTAATATACAGGGAAACATTAAATAAAGACCAGCATTATAAACATTTTGGATCATATGATCACCAACGACAACTTGTTGCCGCCACAGCTCTGCATAACGGACATTTTCGGCTTTCTTGTTTGTGAGCGGATGTAAACATACAGATGAGAGGTAAACGTTTCAATTGCAGTTTTTTTTAGTAAAACAATCAAAATTGTCATCCCATAGAAGAAGGGCACAGGAGAAGTTGTGTTGTGTGTCAGTGCGCCCGCATTAGCTTACCGGCATGTGTATAGTTTGTGTGTGTGTGTGTGTGTGTGTGTGTGTGTGTGTGTGTGTGTGTGTGTGTGTGTGTGTGTGTGTGTGTGTGTGTGTGTGTGTGCATGTTGCGATCGAAGGAAAGAATTGAATTGTATAAAAAATGTACACTATCTGTAACTTACCCGAATAAAAGTACTCCAGAAGGTGATATTTGGTCGCCTTACAGCTGACATCCAAGTGAGCCGAAGAAACTGTTATGCTAGCTACTTGGTCCCGTGGCTGTGCCTCCAAGCAGGAAAACGGTGCAAAATTAGCCCGTTTTCCATCAGTATTACCCTGGCGACCACATGTTGCAGCCCACAACACAGCAATGATTTACCATAGTTGTGTAATATAACCGATCAAATTAAAAATAGATCAATTTAATGACACAGAGTGCGCCGTTCACAATAGTGACAAACAACAAGTGAGGACTCGCAGGTCTCCAGCGTTGGGGGTTGTGTCGGTGATGATGTCATGATCACAAGCCCTATTATGTATCCCGCAGGTAAGATAGTTGCTATTAAAGATCAGCCAATGCAGGTTTTACTGTTGCCCGTGTGGATACCTAGACGTTTTCTACATTATCTGCATGCAGACATGTTTCGAATAGCAGTGGATGCACAACATTTCTGAACCTTATCTGTTTTCAAACACAGAATTTAACCAATGGTTGAATCTTAAATTTTGTCATTCAACCAAAGTGAATCAAACAGATTCAACAGTAAAAATAAAGGAATGTCAGCAACAATAATGTTTAAAGCATTTATCAGACAGGTGTTTATCAGAAGCATACGTAGAAATAAAATTCATCAGCAGCACCAGGCTGTCTTACGAAGTGCCTGACATTAAATCAGTTCTACTAATAAAGTATATCTCTATCACCACTTACTATGTAAACATGTTCACACAAACCACACTTTAAAATGGCTATATGGTCTTAGTTTACAGTGTAAAATAAGCTTCTACGTCACAGTTTTTCAAAATGTTAGATATTGTCACCAAAAACTCCATAACATTATCCAGATTTTTCTGAAAAGAATCATTCTTACTACATTTATACTATGAATGAAATAATAACTAATGTATTTTAAACATACTAATAGATCAAATGTACCTGAGATTCCATAATGAACTTCACCTGTCTTGCTTAATGAAACAGAAACACAAATATACCATTTAGGAAAGAGAAGAAGTTACATTTGCTTTTTTTAAAGTATTTTAAATTAGTATTTTATCACAACTTCATTTAGGTTTTTGTTCATTTTTTCCCCACCTTGCACATCTGTTTTCATTGCTTTAATTACTAGTGGTGAATTTAAAGTAATCTTTTACCTGCAGCTTTATTTCATTTGGCTTTCGCAACGTCAGTTTGTGTTGGTAATCAGTTTGGCTTTTGCAATCATGTAGAGTCGCCACTTTAGTGGATTTTATTCCAGCAGTCATACTTCCAGTTAAGCTTCCGTCAAAGAGACTAAATTATCTAAAAGTTAAAAAAAAAAAAAAAAAAAGCAAAGACAAAAAAATAAATAAAAATCCTCTTTCAGCCTCCAAATTACACTCAAATATGAATTTAGCCAAAATTCACTTTTTGGAGTGGAGCTTCTTTTTGTAATGTTCTATTGACCCTTACTTTAAGCTCATAGTGGTTAAACTGTTGGGCTATAACATGGATAGGGGTACAAGCTGTCAGCTGTAGCTGATTTGGTGTACCCTAATAGAATTTTACTATATTTCTAAAACCATCTACTTATATGCATGAAAATGGCTTTAGGATAAGCAGATCTACGCAACCCAAAGGGTTTAAATGGAGGCAACTGGATTTCTTTGGTCTATTGGCGAAATGTAGCTTCTCATCTGATGAGCTTAGTCAATTCTCACTAAAATATGGGAAGGTCGAGCTTATAATCAATAACTGTTGTTTAACAAGTTGAAACTCCCTATGAATCCCCCTCCTTTGTACCGCTTAATGAGTCCTTAATGTTGTTATGTCTTATAGTGTGTGTGAAGATTTGTTTTGATTAGATGCAGGTGCCTGGATTGAAATTGTTTCCTTTACTCCTCTCTCAAACCATCTATCGTCTCTGTCCAGAGTGTGTACTAAGTCATCTCCCTTGTCCTTCAGATGTAAGTGAACTGCAGAGTCTTGACCTGAAGATTATTGTTATTATAATAAAATTTGAAAGGCACTTAGTAATTAAGATGATTTTAATGTTAAATGTGCTTGCTGTTGGTTAATATTCACACACTGAGAATGTGGGAGTCAATGTGAAGTTGGGAAGGGAGAGAAATGCAAATAAGTTCAAGTTTTAGTTGCTTGGCCACAAGACATGTCCAGGATTTCTCTAGTTTTCCAGTTGCAGACTTGGACATTGCGATTTTTTTATTGTGTGTGTGTGTGTGTGTGTGTGTGTGTGTGTGTGTGTGTGTGTGTGTGTGTGTGTGTGTGTGTGTGTGTGTGTGTGTGTGTAATCTAAAAATATTAATAATAAAATTTGAAAAAATACAATTATCTTGGCTCTAAATGTCCTTGAAATTCCAAAACATCTCTTGGAAACATCAGCACTAATAACGCAGCGCTGTTGTCGCTAAGCTGATTGTGGCTTTACATATTTATTCGGTTTATCTTATGCTCTTCCGGTTTAGTGTAAAGGTCATTCACAGTCCCCACAGTCACCATCAAATTCACTTTGATTGCTCTCTGTTTTTCTCTCTGTGCTGCCTTATCTTTCCCTCACAGGGACACATGCATGCAGACGTACATGACACTTGAGCATCTGATAAACCCAAAGCTGCTACTAATATAATATTCAGTATTTTCATGGCCATGCTGATTTTAAGCATTGTTCTTCTGTCCTGTTATTTCTTTTCATTTTACTTAGCCATGGCTTTTCACATAAACTCCCTTATTTAGCAAATAATTCCTCAATGATAGTTCTCTAGGGATTATACGAGCTCACTGCCTTGGGGGGTGCCGCAAGGTTCCGTTCTTGGGCCATTGCTGTTTTCAATCTACCTTCTGCCTCTGGGCAATATCCTGAATCAGCATGGCCTGAGCTACCACATCTACGCAGATGACTGTCAGCTATACGTGGAAATGGACGAGAAAAATGCGGGCTCGAAATTGGCTGCATGTATGGATGACGTGAAGGGCTGGCTGGCATCCAACTTCTTAAAACTGAATGAAAAGAAGTCTGAGTTTATTGTTTTTGACCCCCGCAACCACCATGGCTCTCACCCTGTTTGTGACCTTTTAACCCTTAACCCCAAACAGTGTGTGACGAGTCTCGGGGTCAAGCTGGATGCTGGACTCACAATGGCCCCACAGATAAACTCTGTAGTGAGGTCGTGTTTTTATCAGCTTCGCCGCCTTACTCACCTCAGACGAATCCTGAAACGGAGGCATTTGGAGTCAGTCATTCATGCATTCATTACCTCTCGCCTGGACTATGCAAACGCCCTCCTCGTTGGTGTTCCGGACTCTGCCCTGAATCGGCTGCAGGTTGTTCAGAATGCTGCTGCCAGGTTCTTGACGAGTACACACCGACGTAGCCACATTACCCCTGTCCTGGCACATCTTCACTGGCTCCCTGTCATTTTCAGAGTGCAGTTTAAGTTACTGACTTTTGTTTTTAAAGCGCTCAGTGACCTGGCACCTTCCTACCTCTCTGCCCTTCTCACTCCATATGTGCCCACCCGCTCGTTGAGGTCGGCTGACCTATTGCTGCTGCACACGCCGCGGATGAGGCTCAAATCGCGGGGTGAACGAGCATTTGTCCATGCTGCCCCAAAGCTATGGAACTCATTGCCCATTGGAGTTCGGCAGGCTCCATCTCTGGCGGTTTTTAAATCTCGTTTAAAGACCCACTTTTACACTTTGGCTTTTAGACAGTGACTCGTTTTAGTGTTTTATTGTGTCATTGTTTTAATGTGTTCTTATTATTCATGTTTTCTCTGCTTTTAATTGAGATTTTATCCTTAGTTTTAGCTCCTTGTAATGGGTGTGTTTTGTTTTAGCCTGTGCAGCACTTTGGGCAGCTCCCATGCTGCATTTTAAATGTGCTATATAAATAAACTATGCTATGCTATGCTATGCTATGCTATGCTATGCTATGCTACTTCTAGCACAGATGAGGTTTACATAAAATTAATAATTCATCAAAAAAGTAATACATTTTTATTTATTTATTTAAATTTAGATTTCTTTTATTCAAATAACATTTAATATTTGGCATACATGTTTATAAATTATGTCATGAGTTTTGTCTGCTTATCGAACATTTTTTTACAATGCAGACAAAGAAAAACAAAAGGTTTAGGCTGTACTGTCACATTTCAGTGCAGGTTGCTTGTATTTTTACATCACAAATATATATATATATATATATATATTTTATTTTTTTATTTTTTATTTTTTTTTCCCCCAGAAACCGAACATGTAAATAATGTTCCGGTTAACTCTGGAACATTCAAACTGAAGGCAGCCTCAGTCTTTGTTCCCATTTTGGACCAATTTCTGATCTTTTCTTTTTAAAACATCTAGTTCGCTTGGTCCCTCAACCTGGCTAAACAGGAACAAAATAATAAAAGTTAAAGGATCTGAAAGCATGTTGTCATGGAAAAGAAGATAAAAAAACAGACCTGCACTTTCGCCAAACACATATTCTATTTACGTAAATGTTTCCATGAAAATTTTCACCATATCTGAAAACAGGCCAAGCAGGAAAGCTTACATGGGAAATTAGTGAGATATTGCCTTTCTTTTTAGTGAATTAACTATATTCAGACTGAAAAATAAAAATAAAAATGAAAAAGTAACACATGAAAATAAAGATAGACAATATTTAGTTTAACTGGCTAAAAATCCTCACATTCTGGACACAATGCAATTAATGTTGAATGTGAATGTCCTGCATAGCTTCTGATAGAAAATAGACGGTGAAACTCTAGGATTTGAAAAGCCTGACAGGTCTACATCACACTGTCACTAAACATTCATGGACTCACCCATCTTGACTCGTGACGAAGAGTACTGTTGTTGGTTTAGCGTCCAAGCAGCAATAGAGAATGTCTCTGCTAGTAGAAGCTAATTGTTAGCATTAGCAACTTCAGCACATGGCAGAAGCTCCTCCAGGCTTGTTTTTTGTGGGGATAAAACATTCATGTTGGAGTTGGTGGTGAGTTGCGCTGCCATTATCCAGGCCAAGGTGAGATGTCCAAATATCAGGAAATAAGACTCCAAATCCCGTCGTCTGAAGCTCAGCTGTGATGTGGCTCACTTCTGGCTCCTAGAAAAGGTGCACCAGTTTATCCACGTCTCCCCACACTGAAAATGTATTGACAGTATTTGACACTTACTGAAATATAAACCAACAAGGAGACTATAAAACATTTAAAATTTTGAAAAATAGCTGAATTTAACAATAGACTGACAGAAAAAAATATGGCTTAAGGCTCTTTGTTGTTTCTTTCTACTTTTTGTGAAATAATGATAAAACATATATACACACACACACGCACACCCACACACACACACGCACACCCACACACACACACACACACACACACACACACACACACACACACACACACACACACACACACACACACACACACACACACACACACACACACACACACTACACACTATATATATATAAACTCTGGTATTTGTAAACTAAAGTAAAAATAAGGAAAGTATTGTCTTTTTCTTTAAGAGGAATCAGAAACTAAGCCAGCACTGGCACAAAGAGCTGTGAAACCTTGTGTATGTGAAACATGGTTATTCACGATTCCAGAATGTGCTTTAATAATAAATTAACTTATACATGGTGCTATAAATACCTTTACTGAATCCCTACAGGTTTAGTTGTCAGGTCGATGTAGTTTAATATATTGATGGATGTTAAATAAAAATCGTTCTTTTCCCTTTCTTTCATGTGACAATACTCTGGATTTCCAGAAAAGATCTTAGTGAAACGCACACACGCATGCAGCCATAACAACACACCATTAACACAAACATGATTAAATACGGGCAAATACAAAAACAAAGGTGTGAAAAATGTATAAGACCGAGCACATGAACAAATGAATAAATAATCAACACTAAAGATCCCTCAAACCCAACAGTAAATGAAAACCAAAATTCACAAATGATTCAGGCAGCTGTTGATCTGAGTCACGTTTCTTTGAGCTGATTACACTTTTTACCTAAATTAGCATCATAGCAATTAGTCATTTTATCTGTGGTTGCTTGGAAGCTGCAAATGTGGTGAAATGGGTCTTGTGGTACTAAAAACAAAGTAATTAGTTGAATCAACTCCCAGAGGCAGGCACCTGTGACACACAAACACAAAAAGAACCAAAAAACAACAACAAACCCACTAGAAAACCATTAGTAAATACGTTTATCACCTGAATTATAAGCTGTTATTTCACATGTAGCCTGAGAAAACTGGAGAAAAACTGCATTTCAGTTAAGTCCTCATTTTAACAAATTTAATATTTTATACTTTTATCAGCCCAAAAAATAGGCTACTTAAATGACTAAATGCCAAAGGTGATCACAAAATACACCGTAAGTAGTGCTATCAATCAAAGAATAATTAAGAAATACTTGTGTGTGTGTGTGTGTGTGTGTGTGTGTGTGTGTGTGTGTGTGTGTGTGTGTGTGTGTGTGTGTGTGTGTGTGTGTGTGTGTTTAGATCTATTACTCAGTCACAAACTAAAACAAATTAGGAACATTTATAATACATTTACTTCAGCTCCACACCCATCTTCCATCTGTTCTTCTGCCAGCCTCCATTTCATGAGGAACGCTCTGTTTGCATTCTTTCATTTAGTAGGACAACACGATGTCTTCAAACGCAGCCACAGTGACTGATGACTCTCAACACTCTCAATCTGCACCTCATGGTGTCTTTGTGTGTCCAGGTGAGTTTATGATCCTTGAGGTTGTGTGTCTGTGACAGCTGGCTGTCCTTGTGCCGAGGGTGTGTAGTTGCGCATTAGCCCTAGCATGTTTCCAACATTTTTTCTGATATCAGCATGTCACAGTGAGACAATGTGGTTCATGTCTTGAGAAGGTGTGAAGCTAATTAGTAATGACAGCATGTCGGCGTTCTTTGACAGAAAATTTTACTCATGATACTATCGTTTGACTTTTTACATGACAGGTAAGGAGACAATGAGCCCACATAATAGTTAGCATATTCCATTTTATCTGTTTTGTTTCCACACGTGGATTGTTTTGATCTGGTGAAATTGTTTTTGAGGCAAAAACAACCTCAGTACGGAGAAACAACAACTCTGACTGATTTGATGAGCTAACAGCTAAATCTCTACCCTGGCTCCTAGTAAACTGCAGAATCGATGTCAAAGTGCTACTACTAGTTTATAAATCACTCAGTGGCATGGTGCCAGAATACATGTCGGATCTCCTTCCTTTATATATGCCCAGCAGGGCTCTGAGATCCTTAGGAAGCAGTCAGCTAGTAGAAACTCAGGTCAGAACCAAACAGGGTGAAGCTGCTTTTAGCTGCTGCTCACAGGTGGAATCAGCTTCCTCAAATGAGCCCCAGCTCTAGTAATGTTTAAACCAAAATTGAAAACTTTCATGTTTTCATCAGCCTTTGAATGAATGTTCTTATGCTGCATGTTCTGCATTGTAACATCTCACCCTATAACTTTAACTTGTTCCTTTTTAACATTTAAATGGTATTTTACTTGTGCTGTCACATTAATTTGAATGTTCTTGCTAATTGGAAAGCATATTGAATTGCCTCAGTGTATGAAATGTGCTATAT
The DNA here is from genome assembly GCF_043380555.1 of Nothobranchius furzeri. Taxonomy (NCBI): domain Eukaryota; kingdom Metazoa; phylum Chordata; class Actinopteri; order Cyprinodontiformes; family Nothobranchiidae; genus Nothobranchius; species Nothobranchius furzeri. The sequence continues at coordinate 942,979 of NC_091744.1, read as the reverse complement.
AAATAAAGCTGCCTTGACTTGCAGAAGGAGCTGGTGATGAAGTGGGGTTCAGAGCACTGAAAGGCTAATAGTTCTGTTGGCACTATGAAGACATTATTTGTTCTGAAAAAAGGAAAAAACTTGTTTCCTTCAGACAACTTTTCAGCCCGGAAATAAGATGCTTAGATTGGATGAAATCCCGCCTCTGCTTGTGTGAGTCCCACCCATTTCATGACGTAACCTCAGATTCCCCAGCTGAGCATGGGCCACGAAGAAGAAGAAAGGCGTGTTTGAACTGTCGGAACTTCAGAGTAATTTTGCCAGAACTTTCTGGCATGTGCGTGTCTCCACTTCACCAAGCTGGACAAACAGGCCATTTATCGACAGAGACGTTTAGCCTTCGCCTGCCGTCATCTGGGGAATGTTGCAAAGCAATTCCCTGCCAGGACAACTGAGGGACGTATCGCTTTTCTAAAGGATCCTGTCATGTATCCCATCCAAGATAGTGGATTTACTATTGTGATTTTTGTATTTCAGAGACTTTTCAACACGGACAAATGTGTCCCTCATTTTCCTCCACCTCTTCATGCGCTCACCACCTCTAAACCCATGTTTCCTGTCATTTCTGTCCACAAATATAGTGCTTGCTCAATATTTTTGAACTCCTCCAGTCACGGGTGAATAAACGTTCATATTTTAAGAGTTTTTCCTCAAGGTGTTCTTCAAGCTGGTCTGTGTCTGCTGCTAGATATCTTCAGCTCTATTTTTTGTTATTTGAGGTGGCAATGGCGGTGCTGTTGACGAATTTAAAAGAGGCGGCATCCTGGCCAATCACAAGCTCGTGCTGTCCGTCTTGTTAGACAGATTTTAAGAAAAGTGAGCTTGGATCTATTCGTCCTTGCGTGCCTGTTAGAGATCCCTTGCTACAGCGGATAATGGCGTTGCGCGTCTCGGCACCGAGACATAGATCAAGAGGCATAAATTAGACTTTAACCTTTTAGGCTGTTGAGAGCAGCAACTGTAGAAGGGGCAAAACTTTTACTGAAGCATTCCACCTCAGAGATCTGTCTCTGCGGCCTGAGAAGCAAAACTCTTAACAGCTGAAAATACGGTGGAATTCCCCAACAATTATGTAATTCTTGGGGCTTTGTTTCCTCACAAAGCGTTGTAATAAATAGAAATTCTTCTGGTCATCGAATGCCAAATTTTACATCACGTAGCTGCTCTCCTCCTCCGTTAAATGTTGCAGTACTGTAACAGAATAACACTTTTAATGTTATTAATGTGGATGCTTTTTGGTGCTGACACAACAGCTGAGGATCGGGTCGTCTTATATCCTAGTCAGTTTTCCTCTCCCAGAAGTTCCGACAATGGAAACATTCCTGAAGGCATCTAACTGGCCATCGGAAGCACCGTGATGTATCCCAACGATGATCAGGTCTGCTGACTAGGGCCATTTAGAAGTTTTAGTAGTTTTTATCCTAAAACACACCTGATTTAATGATTAAATTACCTGTGCAGTGTGTCCTCATGTTTAATGGAAGCCTGCTAATCCCCTGAAGCAGAGAAAGACCTACATTTTTCAGAGTAAGGGCCGTCAAGAACACTAATTTTCTAGTCAACCTGGCCAGAATGAGTCTTCTGGACTGAGGTTGTCCAAAGAGCTGTCTACTGATAAGATATTAAATGTTCATAACTTTCCCACAAAGCCCTCTTAAAAATATCTGAACAGTTTAACTTTAGTGTAAAAATGTGCAAAAATACTTTCACAGTGGAAAATCGTTTTTATATTTTTACAGCAAAGAAACAGTGAATGTCATGATTAAAGTTAGCCTCTTTTCGGCATATTTAGACAGCAGACTGCAACATTTCAGACTACTCCTCTTTCCGGCACTGAGCCATGAACTTCCTGCCAACAATGCTAAGCGCTCTTTTACTGGACAGCTTCGGTGTGTGAATGCGTGCATATGTGCAGCCATACCCTCCTTCTGCTTGCACTGTAAAAATCCAAACTAGTGTAGCGATACATGATGTATCACTCAATGGTCTTAACAGACCCTTCCCCCCATCCAAGAAATCCTCTTATCTTTGGCCCTGGTGTGAGCAAGATCCAGTTTGTGGTTTTTCTTAAGCATTATAATCAAGATTTAAAAACACCTCTTGCTCAGATCCTCATGTTTTATTCTGTCTACTTCCAATCCTCATCTCTCAATTCCACGTTGAAGGTCAACCTTGAAACCCCAGTGGAGATTAACCTGTTGGGATGACAGAGAAGCTTAATTAAAACAGATGAATTAATTCTCACCCATGTGCCCCTTCTCCTCCTCTTTCTTATTTGTCATCCTGTGTCTCTTCTAACCATTTATTTTCCTTCTTTGTCTCACACACATTTTCTCCTGAGCAGTGAAGTCCTTCTCCCATAGTGGGCTGTTACTCCAACATAACATACCTACAAGGAAGACATATGGGGAGGGATTTGTTCATGCGCTGTGAAATAATTAAGACACAAAGGTATAGCAGGAAATGTGTGAGTGCAAACGGTATACCCAAGCTCAAATATCAACAGCCAAATAAAGCTATACAGCTACGTTGTATATTTGGGCTTAATTCATCACCTGCTACATGTGTCTTCACACAAGTGTATAGCTAGAGGCAGGAACATTTAAAACTATCCGAGAGCTGGTCTCAAGCCTGTCCCCAAGAAAATAATTACATTTGATGTTCTTTGATTTGTTAAAGAAACCGGGACAGTGCTTCTGAGAAGACATATTGCTATTGATGTCCTTAAAAAGTTATTGTGTCACAAACAAACTTTGCTCAAATTCAAACAGAACAGGGATGACAATACACAAACACAGGTGTTGTGTCAGTATTTAACATATATTACTGTCTTAGGTTGATCATTGTGTAAGATTAGGCATAATTAAACAACAATATGAGGAAAAAAATTACTTACTCAGAATGTGGAAGGTATTTAAATGGACACTTTGCAGTTTAGACTTGCTTTTAGCACCCCCTAGTGTCCATTAGCAAAAACAAAAGTGAAACTTATCCCTCTCTTTTTTCCTTTTTTTCCCCTTTCCATGTGAATTTCTCTTCATTGTGCATTTGTTTTTTAACACCTTAATCTAACAGCTGAAACATCTCCCCAGCCTTCATTGGTTTCTACAGAAGCGGTTCATCACTAAATCAAACAAATCAGCATTCACAATCTAAAACATGCAGGAGATGTGCTTGAAGCAGACTGCAGCGCTCATGACAGCTCCACTTTATTAATTCCAGCAGAGATTGGTCTACCACTCTGAAGTTGCAAGTGCAATATTCTGGTCACAGAGGGTGGTGGGGTCTGAGTGACTTTTCATTAACCCTGTAAAGTGTCATTTTAGCACATATTGGCTCAAGAAAATTATTTAAACATATGAAAAAGTTGCATAGTATGCCTTTAATGGGTCTTGAGGTTTTCCTATCTATTAGATTGAGTGTGATAGCTCTATAATGGTTTTGAACATGCACACAACCACCTTAGCAAGGTTGGGGGTGGGGGTGGGGGTTACCGCTGGGCTACAAGTGTATCAGGATGGAGCACAGGGAGGTAACCATGACATGGTGTGTGTTGGTCATCTTGAATATGAAAGAGGACTGGTCACACTGGCCTAATGGCTTGGCTAGAACCTGCTAGTCATGCTTGCATTGCCTGATCTGCTAGTCTGCGCCTGATGCAGGGCTTGAGGCAAGACGTGGCCATGGATGTGTATTAATAAGCTTCTGAGAATGATGTGAGGGCACAGATGTGTGTTGCTAGGTTACAGGAAGTAAGCAAAACAAAAGTTAAGTTACTATGAATGCTTTCACATTAAAGGACATTGTACTACCTCCTCAGCTTGAGCTCAAGTTTGGCAAGAAGTTATTTCCTGCATTCATTAATCTAAATCAGGTGCTCCTAACCCTAACTCTGGCTCTTCAGAACCAGAATTATACATCACAGTACTGCAATTTGGGGGGAAGTGCGTAAAGCTTTCATTCACTTTTCATTCACATTTGTTTAATAAATGTGCCGTTGTGAGTCATTTTCTGTGTAAAAAAAAAAAAAAAAAAAAAAAAGCTCTCATGCCTCTGTTTCAGGAAGTACAGGAAAATCTGTGGAGTTCATTTTACTCAAGCTGAGTACATTTTACTCAAATAGAGTAAAATTTGCTCTGAAAAAGAGTCCATTTGGTCCCATGGACTCAAATGTACTCTCTCATTTTCCCGGCAGGATTTGGAATCTTACTCAGTAATATTTATAACATGCAAAGATATCACACCTGATTAGCTAACATCAATGCAACTCTTCTGCTACCTAATGTGCTCTTCTTTCTTGGGTAAAAGAATGCATCACTGATATGCTATCTTCACTAACAACGCAAGCCTAAACGTGTTCTGCCACGTTGTGCCAACAGTTAGCTTCTACTAGTCCCTCTGCTCTCTCATGGTTGTTAAACCAAGACAGCCTTCTGCGGTCACAAGCAAAGAAACGTGAGTCCATGAATGCTCATTTTTTTCCCCGTGACATACAGTGGTGTGAAAAACTACTTGCCCCCTTCCTGATTTCTAAGTCTTTTGCATGTTTGCATGTTTGTCACACAAAATGTTTCCGATCATCAAACACATTTAACCGTTAGTCAAAGATAACACAAGTAAACACAAAATGCAGTTTTGAAATGATGGTTTTTATAATTTAGGGAGAGAACAAAATCCAAACCTACATTGCCCTGTGTGAAAAAGTAATTGCCCCCTGGGCCTAATAACCGGTTTGGCCTCCCTTAGCAGCAATAACTGCAATCAAGCATTTGCGATAACTTGCTACGAGTCTTTTACAGCGCTCTGGAGGAATTTTGGCCCACTCATCTTTGCAGAATTGTTGTAATTCAGCTTTATTTGAGGGTTTTCTAGCATGAACCACCTTTTTAAGGTCATGCCATAACATCTCAACAGGATTCAGGTCAGGACTTTGACTAGGCCACTCCAAAGTCTTCATTTTGTTGTTCTTCAGCCATTCAGAGGTGGATTTGCTGGTGTGTTTTGGGTCATTGTCCTGCTGCAGCACCCAAGATCGCTTCAGCTTTAGTTGACGAACAGATGGCCGGACATTCTCGTTCAGGATGTTTTAGTAGACGGTAGAATTCATGGTTCCATTTATCACAGCAAGCCTTCCAGTTCCTGAAGCAGCAAACCAACCCCAGGCCATCACACTACCACCACCATATTTTACTGTTGGTATGATGCACTTTGTCTGAAATGCTGTGTTACTTCTATGCCAGAGGTAACGGGACATTTGCCTACCAAAAAGTTCAACTTTCGTCTCATCAGCCCACAAAGTATTGTCCCAAAAGTCTTTGCAATCATTGAGATGTTTCTTAGCAAAACTGAGACGAGCCCTAGTGGGTTTTTTTTTTTTTTGCTTAACAGTGTGGTTTTATTTATTTATTTATTTATTTATTTTTTGCTTAACAGTGGTTTACATCTTGGAAATCTGCCATGCAGGCCATTTTTGTCCAGTCTCTTTCTTATGGTGGAGTCGTGAACAGGGCCGGATCATCATTGCAGGGGCCCCTGTCTCTCTCTTCCTCATAGTGCTCCTGTCTTCTTTTCTGTCTGTACTAACAAAAATGTTTCCATTCTGTGGGACAGTGGGGGCAAGAGTCTGCTTTAAAAGAGATCCCACTGTCAAAGTACAACAGAAAGTAATGCAGAATTATTTAAAAGATTACACAGTTATTGAAAAGTTGGCAAAGAAGAAATAGCATGCTTTTTGTTTGTCTCCTGTCTCCTTCCTCCTCTTGTCTCCTGTCTCCTTCCTCCTCTTGACTCCTGTCTCCTTCCTCCTCTTGACTCCTGTTTCCTTCCTCCTCTTGACTCCTGATTCCTTCCTCCTCTTGACTCCTGTCTCATTCATCTTCTTGTCTCCTGTTTCCTTCCTCCTCTTTTTGTCTCCTCTCGTTGGTCTCCTTTCTTGCCTTCAGAATAACTGCTTTCTGTTCTTTCTATTAGTAAATTCATTTACAATGTCATCAAAGTCCAGATTCCTGACAAGCTAAGATTCAATAGCCATCAGTGACAGTGCTGTCTCTTGTTTCCTTCCTCCTCTTGACGCTTGTTTCCTTCCTCTTCTTGACTCCTGTCTCCTTCCTCCTCTTGTCTCCTGTTTCCTTCCTCCTCTTGACTCCTATTTCCTTCCCCCTCTTGTCTCCTGTTTCCTTCCTCCTCTTGTCTCCTGTCTCTTTCCTCCTCTTGTCTCCTGTCTCTTTCCTCCTCTTGACTCATGTTTCCTTCCTCCTCTTGTCTCCTGTCTCATTCCTCCTCTTGTCTCCTGTTTCCTTCCTCCTCTTGTCTCCTGTCTCCTTCCTCCTCTTGTCTCCTGTCTCCTGCCTCCTCTTGTCTCCTGTCTCCTTCCTCCTCTTTACTCCTGTCTCCATACTCCTCTTTTGGTCTCCTCTTGTTGGTCTCCTCTCTTGCCTTCAGAAAAACTGCTTTCTGGCCTTTCTACTAGTAAATTCATTTCATTGTCATCAAAGTCCAGATTCCTGACAAGCTGAGATTCAATAGTCATCAGTGACAGTGCACTGAGGCACTGTTGAGTTAGTGTTGTTCTCAGTTCATGTTTTGTTCTTGCAATTTGTGAAAATGATCATTCCCCTTCACAATTTGTAACTGGTAGAGTTAGAAAAATCTGCAGGGCCACAAACACATTAGGGAAGATGGACTGTAGACCATGTTTTAGCCTGAAACCGATCCTGGTACTGCTTATATTAAATTATCTGCGTGGACTCTCTGGGGATTATTTTGAGCGGAGATGTGCAAAGCTCTGATCATTGATGTGCTCCAGACAGATGCGTCCTGAGCACGGCCGCGGCAACATTATCAAAGTGGTGCCACCTCAAAAACAAATTTAACACGCAATCGTTCATGTCAGCTCATATCCTTTCATGCTTTCTGTCTTTTATTTGTGCTCGATGCGTTTCTCTGCTGCGGAGCGAGCACATCACCTGTTTCATCCTCCTGTGACTTCACCGCACCGGTGTGGCCGGCGCGCAGTGCGCACTCTGCTATTTTTGCAGTCAATAGATCTTTTAGAACTGCAGTTCAACGGTAACTCATGAGGTGAATATATATGAAGCCATGTAGCAGTTTTTCTTCAGGATTGAGAAGAAATGCAGGAAGATAATAATGAGACAGGACAGAAAATAGTCAAATAAAAAACAAGTTTGTTTTTGTATGTAGCGCACCTTTACTCTGTGAAAGCTAACTGTCTGCTAGCTGCTTACTATTGCAGATCGAATGTCAGGACAAACTTTGAGCAAAAGTGTCCACGAGTCATCCAGGAGGAGGAAATACAATACAATACATTGCTTATGCTTCAGTACTTCTTAACAGTTTTTAGACTTCACCACATACATGAAATACAATATTTATTAGGGATGAGCCGGATACTCGTTTCAGACGAGTATCCGGTACGGATAAAGCATTTTTGACGAGTACGAGCATGAAACGAGTAAAACTCGTAAATATTTGTAATCGTGCTGAAGGAAAATCCTCATTGGGTAACTGACCGTCTTCACGCTCAGTGATTGCCCAGTCAGATAGAGCACCCACCCCTCCCTACACATAAAACTCAGCAGCCGGGAGCTTACAGCTCAGTCCGCGTCCGGTCCATCCACGCACACACACAGACGGTAACGGATCTCTCTGTGCTTGTTTCACTGTTCACGTTTCTTCAGTACTCCCTATGTTTTCTTCAGTTTGCTTCTTTTTAAAGTTACTTTAAAGTTATTTAAAGTTACTTTTATCATAACGTACGTGATGCATTTGACAAGACAGAGCTGAAAACGGCTCGTGCTGCATCAGTCACTGCCTCCTCTCCGGTCGGGTTTTTTTTTACCCTCTCTCTCTCTCTCCTCTTCCTCAGGATCCACTCCCTCTTTCCTATTCACTCTCTCTCTTTACATTTTTTAACCACAATTGTTAACCACAATTTTACCCACAAATTTTTGCTCATTTTAAATATATTTTAATCATTTTCTAAATTCTTTTTTCTATTTTACATGTTTTGTTTTTGTGAAGCGCCCCGTGATTTTTATCTTGAGAGGCGCTATAGAAAAGTTCTTTTTCTTCTCTCTCTCTTAATTCATGCACTTAAATATTAATGTTCTGATTTTATTGAAAAACTTGTTCTGTAATAGTTCCTTTACTATTGTGATCAAAAACATTTAATCTCAAATCTGAGGCTGCTCTGTAAATAGTTTTCAAATAAACTATACACATAGCAACTTCTGATCAGACTTAAAATAATGTATTGATGTAAACCACACCCATTTCCGGTTAAACTACACCCACTTCTGGGTTAGGCCACGCCTTCTCCGAGTAGAGATACAGATACAGGTAATTTAGATGGTTGAACAGATACAGATAGTGGTGTACTCGCTCATCCCTAATATTTATGTTACTTTTAACAATGTAATGAACTTTAGCTTTTAACCCCTTTTATAATATGCTTCACGACCTACAGTAATGCACTAACATATTTGTCTGGGTTACATGTACCTGGTAGCAACAAATAGACACCACTGAAGGTAATCAGAAATGAGGAACAGAAAATGAAATGATTCTTTCAGTGTTTAGATCAGCAGGAACTCTGAAAGGCTGCAGGCACATCAGTGAGCTTGCGGCCGCTGCGCTGGGGGAGGGGGGAGAGGGCTGAAGCAGGCAGTAAAGATGCAAAAACTACCGTTGTTAAAAGAAATGTGTGTTAACTTAGAAAATGTGGGCGCAAGTTTAATTACTTGTTAACTTTTTCTTCAACGTTAAGACTGCTGCACAAAAATAAATAAATAAATAAAAATTAAAGACTGCTGCTCGCGTGGGCCCCCTTGTGGTTGTGGGCCCCTGGGCCTGTGCCCAGTTTGCCCATATTATTATCTGGTCTTGGTCGTGAACTTTGACCTTAATTGAGGCAAGTGAGGCCTGCAGTTCTTTAGAAGTTGTCCTGGGATCTTTTGTGACCTCTCGGATGAGTTGTCTCTGAGCTCTTGGGGTAATTTTGGTCAGCCGCCCACTCCTGGGAAGGTTCAACACTGTTCCATGTTGTTGCCATTTGTGGATAATGGCTCTCACTGTGGTTCGCTGGAGTCCCAAAGCTTTAGAAATGGCTTTATAACCTTTACCAGACTGATAGATCTCAGTTACTTTTGTTCTCGTGTGTTCTTGAATTTCTTTGGATCTTGGCATGATGTCTAGCTTTTGAGGTGCTTTTGGTCTACTTCTCTGTGTCAGGCAGCTCGTATTTAAGTGATTTCTTGACTGAAACAGGTGTGGAAGTAATCAGGCTTGGGGGTGGCTACAGAAATTGAACTCAGGGGTGAAGCACCACAGTTGGGTTATTTTTTTAACAATATAATACAATTACTTAATCACACAGGGCAATGTAGGTTTGGATTTTGTTATCTCCCTAAATTATAAAAACCATCATTTCAAAACTGCATTTTGTGTTTACTTGTGTTATCTTTGACTAACGGTTAAATGTGTTTGATGATCGGAAACATTTTGTGTGACAAACATGCAAAAGAATAAGAAATCAGGAAGGCGGCAAATAGTTTTTCACACCACTGTAGATGGAACCAGATGTTCATGACCTGGCCGTTTCCCTGTCTCTTTTGGCGGCTGATGCAGAAAATGGGTTGAAGAGGGGTTTTAATGTTCAGCATTCATGTGAAACTCAGCGTAATCATTCATATTTAAAAAATAACCAGCATCCTACACTTTTTGGGTGAACCTCAAGCTTACAAATGAGGATCTTTTGTTCCCCCAGTGAAGACAAACATTCACGCATATGGGACAAAGACTTTATGTGATGAGTTTTCACACACACCTGATACTTTTGACTATAACCTTGGGTGACCTTGGGTGTCCTGAAAGGCGCTTTTAAATAAAATGTATTATTATTATATTATTATTATAAGCCAAAATTTTTATATTTATTATGTAAATGTGGCTGGTTAACTCTGAGTGAGAAACTCAACCAAATTAAATTTCATTGTTGGATTTGCTGCTTTTAATAGTCCATAAAAAGATGATCAAAAGGTTTACTCTGGCAATAATCATGAAAAACTCATTTAATCAATCAATCAAAGATACTTTATTAATCCCAGAGGGAAATTAGAGATGACAGAAAGCCATGTTTTCTACCTGAACAACACCCTTCATAAAGTCAAAAGCATAAATTTAGTCTTACCTTTGCTGGTTTATGGTCATACTAATCTGTGTTTAAAAAACCCACTCGGGTCATGTAATCCTATGTCCCAACGTCACACTGAGCTTATTGACTGTTTGGGACTTTTTTATAACCTATTGAAGAGTGTTTACAAGTCTCTGACATCACATTCAATCATTTTCCGGTTCTGCATAATGAAAGAAACTCCACGAGGTGTACTCAGCTGCTCCAAAACAAACAAAGAACTGTGATCTCAGAAAAATAAACCCAAAAAGAACGGTGAACTGTGGAGAGATTCTGATTCCGGGCAAAGATCCTGCTCTGAGTTGAGACTCCACCGGGTTTCGGTCGCAAACCTCTGCGACTAGTGGCTCTCCTATTCTTCGTTCTGGATGGGGATTCTGTGCACATCCTCTAGTTATAGCGTAGGGCCCAATCCCAATACTCACACTTGCACCCTTGCGCCCTTCAATTGTGCATTCTTGGCCAGGGGTGCAAGTGCGAAGGGTTTCTCGATTCTCAAGCGCAGAAGTTGACCACGCCCCCATTCACCCTTAATCTGCACTTTACCCAAGTCTGCAGCGATGCGGACTTCAGGCAAGGGTATTACCCACAAGTCATTGCTGAAGGAGAAAAGGCTCAAGTTCCTTTTCTGAAAATATGTATTTTCTAATCAAATTAGTAAATGTTAGGATGGTTAGTTGACGCTCCAAAACTGTTAGACAAAGCAGCAATAAATGCTAATTTATTTCAAATAACCTTTTGGCAGTTTTTTTCAAAGTTGTTAATACAGGTTTTTGAAAAAAGTTTCAGGGCGACCAGCATCCCGGCATGCGTTGCGATCGATCACACAATGTTCCCCGTCTTAATTCTGCAATCATTTGCACATTTGTGTACTACGCACTCGACGCCTTAAAGCACACTTTCTCCAAGTGCACTTTTCTGAAGTCCGCAGTGCGAGTATTGAGACTGGGCCGAGGTCTAAGATGGCTGCGCTCGAACAGGAAATAGGTCACAAGATGATTCGGTCCTGATAAAAGTGTCACGAAAACATTTTTAAACTACACTTAAATGCAGATTATACACAACATTTCTAGTCTGTATGATGTATAGAACATTCAGTGAAATTTTCATGTTATGTATGTATATATGTATGGTGATTCCTATCTTGTTCTTCTTCCTGTGGGATTGGTGTGTCAGCACTCTAGTGTCCCCTATGGACGAGCCGCTAACTGCCTGTAATATTAGGATGGAATCATCATTTGCAGATGGATATTTCAGCAAACAAAATTCAAGATGTTGGATGGGAAATGAACAAGTGCACAGACAGAATGATGTTTGTTTTATATAGAGGGCCAACAATTTCTCAGTCCGACTCTTGCCCACTTTAAGAATCCACTTTTTCCCTAACATATCAGTAACACAAACCTGATTTTACTGATGTATTAAACACCAAATAGCCTTCCTTCCTACCTGGAACCTCGTCTTCACGTCCCCTGATGCTCCGCTTCTTTAACAGTGTGTACTACCTGAGTCTAAGCAAACCTCTCAGAGAAAAGAGAGATGCTGAAAACATTTTCTATCTGAGGACATCTTTTGTGGTCAGCTCTCCCTGTGGGAGCGTGTTTGGCCGACAGCAACAGATGTTACTTCCTTTGTAAAGAAGAGTTTAGGAAAGCATGATGAGTTGAAACGAGAAAATGCTGCTGGCAGGTACTGTTTTCTTTTTAGCCCTAGGTGATAACATGCCTTTTATTGGCTCTTTATGAATTTGGTAACACTTGCAGAATTAGTAAATCATGTATTAGTTACCTCCTAATCATTATTTCATATCTAAATTGTGTAACAGTGAAAGTAAAAATGCATTAATAAGAACTTTGTTCATGGTTTGTTAAGTATGAATTAGCTTTTACATGAAACTAGTCAATAGAAGTTAAGTATTAATTAATGTGTTAGTCAGTTGCTTAAGAGTCCTTTGTTAATAGTTTGTTACATATGAATATGAAATGAGTAAACAGCTTTTACAAGGGACTAATCATTAAAAACAAAGCATTAATTAATGCATTGGTTAATTGTTTATTAAGTGAGAGTCATTGTTAAGTATTTGTTAGTAGTTACTTACGTGTTTATTCATGTGTAATTAAGGCTAAATAAGATGTAGTTGTCATAAAGTGTTACCATGAATTTTAATCATTGAGACTGAGAAACAGCCAGAAAAATCAAATACAGTTTGGATAAAGGAAGTTAAAGGAAGGAAAATCAGCAATTTAACAGCGTCATAAGCTTTGAATGGAAAAAAGAGAATAAAATGCAACAGCTGTAAAAGTTAAGTATGCTGGTATTCACAGATGGAGGAAAAGAAAAAGAAGAATTCTGAGATTTGCTTCAACCTGGCAGGGATTAATGTCGAGACAGTGGCTGTCTGCCTGGTCCAATACTGGCTCGATGTGCAGCTGGGTAGTATTTGACTCATTCACTGCCGGGCCCGCTGACTGGGTTGATTTGGCTGGCTGACAAAACATAAAAAGGGTTAGCAGCTTATTTTGCCTGTCTGACTCGAGGAGTAGTTGACCAACATGTGAAAAAGTGAAAAAACCTCTCCACTCCATTTGTACAATCTAAGCTCTGTTGTTCTATCTTGTTTTTAATCAATCCTTTGTTTTCATTTAAAAAATGATTTTTATTTGTTTATTTATTTATTTATTTATTGCAGATCATATTGTGGTATCTTACAGTGCATCTCTGCATTAACCCACATTCACAGTTTGGTTCTTAATCATTTAATCTAAGATCACTTCTAAACTTGACCTCAGAATAAGTTGTCTATTGATCTAAAATGTGTTGTCTTCATATGTGAATGGATACAGACCCTTCCCTGCACATTCTCAAAAAATGATGGAGAAAATATAATTATTATTCATAATACAGCATTAATCCACTGCCTCTTCATTCATTTTTTTCTGTCTTATATTAAACTCGCTTGGAAACCTAATGAAGTCCTTCCAGTTTTCCGTTAGAAAGTGCTGTCAGTCAAACCCACAATTTGTGTGCCATGAATGAAAATGCTGGATAGCTGTTAGTCATATTGGATTTTTTACAAACATGATATTTGCATTCTCACTGTTAGCTAAAGTAAAACATACAGCAGTACTTTTTAAATAAATCTGCATTTAAGGAAGCACACATTTTTTCGGTTACATATTTATTCTATAATTTCTTTATTTTGTACATGTATTGCCCATTGAGCTTATTGTTGTCAACAAAGGTTGTTTTAAGATGACATTCTATGTAAAATGCATGTTTTTGGTTTGTTTGTTTGTTTGTTTGTTTGTTTGTTTGTTTGTTTGTTTGTTGGGGGGGGGGGTCTTACAGTCAACATAAAAGACTATACTTAAAGGTACACTGTGAAACTTTTTCGTATGTTTACATATTTCTTTAGCCAGTATGTGCTACAGTGAGTCTTTAAGGGGTTAATGAAATGTCGCTCAGACCCCCACTGTCCTCTGTGGCCAGAATACCACACTTGCAACTTCAGAGCTGCCATCCAGTCCCTGTTGGACTACGTAAAGTGGAGCTAACATGCCAGCGCTGCAGTCTGCTTCCAGCAGGTTTCCTGCATGTTTTAGATCACAGCTGAGTTGTTTTATTTAGAGATGAATAACTCCTGTAGAAACTAATGAAGGCTGAGGGGAGCATTTAGATTAAGGTGTTAAATAGACAAATGCACAGCAAGGAGCTGAGTTTTACTTTTGTTGTTACTAACAAACACCAGAGGGTGCTAAAAGCAAGCCAAAACTGCATAGAATTCCTTTAGTTTGTTATATCATGGCTGGATCATGACTGGCTTTCCACTGGATGTGTAGACGTGTTCCTGAAGCGTCGTACGCAGCTAGCTTCCGTTAGAGTTCATGGGTGTGTTTCCACCAGCCACGAAGCGGCGCATTGTGGACGCATCACAGAAGTGTGATGTTGCATCGCTCGGCAAAATCCCTTTATACTTCTACTTTTAAAAAGTTAAGTTTAACATTTTAAAAGTTATTAGGGCCATTAAAACATATTTATTTATTTTTTACTTTTTCAACAGTGTTTTCCAATAGCTTTCCATAATTTAAGCTCATGATTTTTTTACATTCTCTTCCGTTTCAGGGTTCTAATTTAAACTTGTGAGCATGTTGCTTGAAACAGGGTCACTCCTTTTCTTTTCATCATAGTGTGAAGGGGGTCTTACATCGAGGTGACTCCTGAGCATCACCAACAGTAAAGTCTCTATTTTTATTTAATTAAATAACAAATAGTACAAAAAAATAATTCCAGTAAAATTTAGATTTTATTTATCAGCTCCAATGTTTAATTTAATTTTAGTCATCAGAGCTGATTAAATAAATAAATAAATAAATAAATGTATGAATGAATGAACGAATGAATGAATGAATGAATGAATGAATAAATAAATAAATAAATAAATGGGGGAAATTGACCGTTTTCTTCTTTGGAAACTTTCTTGAAATCACACCCAGGTCATGGATATGATAAAAGCAGCAACGAGGGGATGAGAAGACCCACTAAACGAAGTCAGGCTGTTTTTGGCGATGGAGCAGGTTCCTGAAAGGCAGCAAAGATATGCAGGCCTTAAACAATGAAGATAAGACAAAGAGATGGACAGGAAATAGAAGGCTGCCAGATAAAATAAAATAGAGCAGCATAGAGCTGGAGTGACTGACTGACCCAGATGATAAAACAGGAGTGATGTGGCCAGGATCCTTACAGCATCATAAAAAAAGAAATCATGCGCAGATTTAAGCTAATCTGACTGGATCATGCAGTAAACAACTGTTCAGGTGAGTTATGACTGACGTGTGTTTTATGTATTTGTACCACAGCATCATATGTTCTGGGAATCTGAGCTACAGTGAGGAGATGGAAAGTAAAATGGGGTTTTACTTCCATGTTTGGGGTGTTTAAACATTTCTTTGATATATTGTTTTGAAACTGTGGTTCGTTTTCATGCTGAGCCGTACCTTATGTTGGAGTGTAATATACGCTGCAGACAAGGATTACATTGAAAAAGGTAACAGAGGTATTTCAATCTAGGCCACGTCAGATTACAGGTATTGGTGTTGACCTGGAGAACCTTTACACTCGGAAAAGGTTCTGAAGTTCTGGCAGTTGTCTCTTGCTTTTAGCTCCACTAACAGCCTCCTTTTAGCTAGGCACATTCCTCAGTTTGTTTCCAGCCGCAAACTGTTACTGTAGGAGTTCTGGTGATAAAGTCGCTGTGTCCAGGCACCATGTCATTTACAATGTCTCGACAGCAGTTTGAGTTTACTCTATGCAGGGGGCTCTAGGGTCAAAGGTTACCCTGAAAACTGAACATCTTTGCTTTTGGGGCTCCAAATGAATTTGGTCACTCACATTTTTTGTAAGCTATGGTCTTTACTAAATACAGAAATACAACATGATGATGTTTTTCATAGAGAAGCTACTTCTCTTTGTATCCAAAGGAGTGATTCAATTCTGAGAGTTTAATTAAAAAAATCAAATTGTTCATAAGATATTTTTCTAACAACACACACACACACACACACACACATACACTCACACGTATGTACAATCATCACTAAAACCATTCCTGCCCTCCTACCTTTTGGCAGGTGATAAAAACAAAGACGTAACATAAATCGATTTAGTTTTTTTTTTAAGCAAAAATGTGTCCGTTTGAATTTGGGGTTAAAATCCAACTTGTTACGTAAAGAATATTTGCATATTTCTGGAAGGTGAAACAAGATCATGCTTGTATTCACAGACATGCTTCATGTAGCTAAGTCATCGCATTTACTCATCTTTTAAAGCTGACGCGTAATAAACAATTAATGAAAGATGCTTTATTTCATTTATGACCTCATCCAAGCTGTGGCTATAATATGCTGACGTCTTGATTAAAGACAGTTTTCTGTCAAAGTAAAAACTTACAACAGCAGCTCAAATTCAAGGCTTGTCATAAATGAAATCCAATGTACAAAATAGTCTGAATATTTCATAAAAAATTGTAAGATTATGTATTACAATTATGAAATACATTTAATACATTTACAAATTGTCTTTTTTCTTTTCCTCATTTTATTTTATTTTCTTCATTTTATTTTTGATAAATTTCCCCAAAAACACAAACCAGAGCAAAACATTAAAAGATTGCATCAGCACAGCCAAAGTTATTCAAAAAACATGACCGTCTGCACAAATAAATGCACGAGGGACCTCTAAGGGTTAAAATTAAAGACAACAATGAGACAATACTAAAAATGGGTGTCATAAGACATAAAAAACACTAAAATCAAATAAAATAAAATGCACATAATGCCTAAAAACATTAAAGATAAATTAAAACATTCCAATAATATTACCAGAGAGAAATTGTGTTATTTCATGGTGCATTTGATTTTGCACGTTTCTGTTTTTTAACTGGATTTGTCTTTTAATTGTTATTACTAAATTCCAAATGTAATTATTTATTCTGGAATTAACTCCCATTAGTCCATATTACCAATGACCTAATGATGTATTTATTCACTCAACTGTATTGTTGTTTTTCTACGGTTTTAACCTTGCAATCAAATATTAAGTGTAATGAAAGATAATGAGTATGTAGGAGAAAGTGTCCAAAATTGGCTTCAACAATTGCTGGATTTAAGTGTTTCATTTATTATTTTTTATTTTTTACAACAGGCAATCCTCTTGAGACAACTGAAGAGAATTAAAGAGGATTCATTTGAAATCAAGACTAATAAAAACAGGTCTGAGCATCTCATGCCTTCAAGAGACAGCTTTTCCTCTGGCTTAGAAAACTTTTGGAAACAAATTAAAACAGTGGGAGCTGTGGTGACGAGATACATAATATTTTACGCTGGATTAGAGCCTAAACCGCAGTTAATCCCCATGAGAAAGGTAAATAGCTAAATGTCAGCTGGTATCCCGTTAAACATGCAAATTAGAACAGCCCTTCTGTGTGTTCCACTTAACCCATCTCCCTTTTTCCACCTTTGTATTACCATAGCAATTACACCCTCATTGTTTTATTACACACGACATTCTTTAAACCTGAAATTACTAACTGCTGTACCTTCGTGTTGATGACTATGGTAAAAACGGACAAATTAGCTACTGTAAGAGGATGTGACGTCAGATATGTTAGAAATCTGCATGTTTATCACTGTATCGTTTACTAAGGTGTACCAGAACGTACCATACCAGGTTTATTTATAAAGTACATTTAAAAATAGCATTCCAGCTGACAGAAGTGCTGTACAATAAAAGAAGGAGACCCCGAAATAACAAACAAGGTAAAAATTCAGATAAAAGAATAAAGGGATGATAAGTTAAAATAATTAAAATATTTTAAATAAACATACTAGAGTAAAAACAAGGCCACGACTAAAAACATAAAATAAAATAAAAACATACTAAAAGGTTATGAATGGAGGTGCTTGTAATAATTAAGATTAAGGGACAAACGGAAGATGGTACACATTCTGGACAGAGAAGATAGATGTTTAGAGAGAGGATTAAAACAGGAAAGACATTAAACAGAGGAGAGGCGTCCGGTTTCACCTTTCCAGCACCTGCAATGCCTGAACCTAATTCCAAAACAGTTTCAGTCTAGGTCACACCCTCCTGCATCTAATCAAAACAACCATCCCCACACAATGGGGGCTAACGACTTCAATGACTGATCAGGGGTAGGAAGGAGGGGTATTCATAGGTAGTTTCAGCTTGTTAAGCAACAATAGACAGCTACATTTATAAGCTTGACCCTCCCATATTCCAGTCAAAATTTACTGGAAACCAGAGAAGTCCAGCTGCCTTTATTCAAACCTCTTTGGGTAGCTGTCAATGAACAGAAATAATAAAGTCTGGTTATTTTCAACACGTCAAAAGACATTTCTCTGGTCTTTAATAGGATTTAAGAAAGTATCTTGACTGTAAATTGTTTTATGACTTTGTTTGGTCAAGGCACTGGGTGTTTCTGGAAATAATGCTAAACTCTTAATGACATTTGTTCTTTTCTTCTCTCTGTCTCTTTTCATGTAGGACTACAGCCTTGCTCGGAGAATTTCCAATTCTGTTTTATTGAGACGCACGACTGTCAGGGGCCATGAGTTGCTGCTGGGGTGACGTCCTTCAAAACCCTTCGACGTGGAACACCTAAAATGGGGACAAGAATCTTTGCCATGCCTCAAGCTCGGCTCTAATTATCAAGAAGAACCCCTCTCGCTTCACATTTTTCTCCCGCTAGGATTTGCCCCCCTTGCCCCCTAACCTGCAACCCCATCTCGTTTTGAATTTGAACTGCTCCTCTCTACAGTCACCTTTCTTTTTTACACCCTTTCCACCAAGGCGACATCAAACACTCCAAATTCAAACCATGGCCAGAAAACTGTCCTTCCTGTCTCCCTCCCTCCTTCTTTCCATCCTGCTTCCTGCACTGGTGATCCTCCGCCTGCCTGCTTCAGTGAAAGGGGACTGCTGGCTGATAGAGGGGGATAAAGGTTACGTTTGGTTAGCCATCTGCAGTCAGAACCAGCCTCCATACGAAACCATTCCCCAGCACATCAACAGCACGGTCAGTAATAACCTATCAGTCTTTTATCAGTTTTTGTACTCACACCTCCACCTCTGTTAAATTATATGCCTTGATGCATTTCAGCTATGATAGTGTCGACTCAAAAGCAGATGTGCCTATTTGTCGCTGCATCTGTTGCAAAGCTTCAACAAAGTGTGTTTCCTCACTTAACAGTGATTACGTCACTGTAGACAATTTCTACAACAAGTGAATTTCAGATCAGCTCTAAGGTTATTGAAATGCATTTTTTTTAATATTATGACTGAATTAAAGTTAAAAATAATTTGGAAATCTGAGGCAGTATTTTGGGGTATCTAAAATCTTCCAAAACAAACATACATGATAACATAAAAGCAGCATTTATCCTAGCTATGAGCTCATCTGTTTCTCACATTGTTGAAGGGACATCTTTCCAAGTGCTGACTGGCACATGATGCACTCAAGGCCATTGCAGCATCTAACTTTAATTCCTTTTTAAAGTGTTCTGGTATAGATAGGTAAACATGCTCCGCCCTCATCATGCAGCATGGAAACATCAAAATGTTTCATAGCTGGCCAAACAACTGGCTCTAGAAAACAGAAGAGATAGTGACTGGCTCAGTAACCACTATGGTGTCTTGGTGCAATGAATGCATGACAAGATCAAATCATCACCACTCCTCCACCTTGTTACAATTGCTGTTAGGTGTTTGGGCGGTGCACTGTTCGGAGTTATGCCACAATGCAGCAACACATCGGCAAAAGTCAGAATGCAAGTTCCAGAAGCTTTGGGGTGTCAGGTTGTGCTTGGAAGTATTTGTACTGCCCAATTTATTTTTCTCTTTTATCTTTGACACATTTGTTCTATCTTCCTGGTTCAATATTGGGAGTTGAAATTGCTCAGAAATGTTCTAAGATGAAACAAACATGTAGAAACATTTCTAAGTGAGTATTCCATATTTTTGTTTTCCTTTGTACAAACCTTGATGATGCAGGCAAACCAACAGCCTAACTGCCTTAATAGAGATAATCTCACTTTATGTTAGACTTTGAAAATGTGCGCGCATGCACACACACACACACACACACACACACACACACACAAGCACACATTTTGGCTAGCTTCTAAAAAAGAAAATGTGCAGTATTTTGACACAGAGAGTTGATATTTACAATTGTTGATGGTATGTTTACCCGTTTCTCAGGTTCAGGATTTGAGACTGAACGAGAACAAACTCAAGGCGGTGCTCTTTACCTCCATGTATCGCTTCACAAACCTTACTGACCTCAACCTAACAAAAAATGAGATCAGCTACATTGAAGATGGGGCCTTTGCTGGGCAGTCAAACCTGCAGGTTTGTTACTCTGTGTGTGTTTCTCGTGCCATGTGTGTTTTCCTGTTTTGAAGGCAAAAATCAAAGAGAACAGATTAAAGTCAAATGAGTTCATTTTGCCCTTCCGCATTACTCTCTGTCAATGAAACTCTTTAGTTTAATAGCTCCTTTTCTGATATGAAGTGTGTCATGGTCACATTAATACGATTTTAGAGAAGTCCATGTTACATAACCCAAACATTCTTTTCTTCACACTTTCAGGGTGAAGAAATTATATCTTTTACAGTCTTCCACACTGGTACTTGTTGTTGCTAAACTCTACACATTATAAAACCATTTTTATTTTATGAAATCAAATAGAAGAAACGCCACATTTGTTTTTCTCTAAACTGTGTTGCTACATTCATCCAAATATGGTAATAGCTTTTATTTTAGTTGTTTTATGTAACGGTTCCATATCATTCTATTTTAAACATCTGAAAGCAAAGCTGGGCACAGTAGATGACAAAATATTGCTGTTGTCACCATTGAGATATTATTTATCTTAAATACGTGTTATTTTTGTCGGCCTGAATTTATACGCAGAAATAAAACACTTTATTTCAGTGAAACTCCACCCACGCTCGCTCCAACAAAACGTGCTTACAACAGCGTCTCAGGCGAGTCAGTTGTTTTGGTCAAAGTGGTCCAGTGCTTCGAGTGTTGACCATCTTACTTTTGTCAGGTGCTGATGTGGGTTCAAATCTCAGTGGTGTTTAGTAGTGATGTATTTAGCCAGGTGAAGCAGATCTAAACACCTTTGAATATGATCATGTCCAAGCAGCATTCTAGTAGATTTATTCAGCTCGCCTCACATGGACTCACACTGGCCAAATAAACAAATAAAGTCCAAATAAAAACCAGTAAAGGGTTGAAAATATAAAACTGGCAAGTGTAGCTAAAATAGAAGAAAAGTTACAGCAAAAATTTTAATACATATTTGAACTCGTCGTGTGGAAAAAGGTACAAGTAGCAATTACCTCTCAGATCAAGCAAACCGGTCCTTTTGCCGTGCTCTCTGTTCCACTTAGATATTTAAAGGATGTTCTTTTCTTGTCAGGTTCTTCAACTGGGCTACAACAAACTGACCAACCTAACTGAGGGAATGTTGAGAGGTCTGGGCCGAATGCAGTGCCTCTTTTTGCAACACAACCTCATTGAAGTCATTTCCACCAATGCCTTCTGGGAGTGCCCTAGTCTTAGCAGCTTGGATTTATCCTCTAACAAGTTGGCCCGTCTAGACCAATCTACCTTCACCGTTGTTAGCAGACTGATGGTTTGTGAATTGGCAGGAAACCCTTTCCACTGTGGCTGTGAGCTGTACAGCTTTCTGACTTGGCTAGAGGAGTTTAACAATATTACCCACACCTATGACCGCCTCCAGTGTGAAACCCCCCCTGAAATGATGGGTTACCCACTTTTGAGCCCAGTGCCTGGACACGGAAGGAACGCTCGTCACATTCTTTTGACCGCCTGTCGAGATGGCGTCATTATTCCAGAGATGGCGGGGATGACCCCACAGATGCCTGATCCAGATGGCTCTGGGATGGGTTTGGACAAAGCAGACACGTTGCAGTACTTTACCGTCGTAACAACAGCTGATCCTAACTACACCACACAGATCACGATGAAGCTTGAAACCGTCTCTCTTCACACTGCCTCTCTCCTTGTGCACATTCCGAACCCTTACAGCAAGATGTATGTCCTCGCCCAGTACAACCACACATCTGTTACAGACATTCAAACTCTTAAAAACAAACTAGAGGAAATTAACTTGGAGAAGCTGAAACCGCACACAAACTACACCTTTTGTGTGGCTGCTGTCAGTAAATCCCAGCACTACAACCACACTTGCCTGTCGTTTACCACTCGGGCTATGTTACCAGAGGACCACCATACCAGTCCATCTACAACTACTCACTACATCATGACCATCCTGGGATGTCTCTTTGGCATGGTCATTGTGCTTGGATTTGTCTACTACTGCCTCAGACGGCGCCGTATCCAGGAGGAGAATGAAAAAAACATAAGTGTGAAGAAGACAATTCTGGAGATGAGGTGGGTGGCTGTTTTAAGGGTCTTGTGGAGTACATTAAACATTAAGATATAAGAGGAACCATAAGAGTAATAGATAATATTAGAGATGCTCTGATCTGCAGCAGTTTTGCCACATCGTGTTTTACCCCTACTGGAAGCATGAGCAGAAGAACAGCGTGACTTTCCCTGCATGACAGGAGAATCTCAGCCACGGAGCGGCTTCTTTGCTGTTTTCCTCACTGAACTTGTGAGATCACAAAATTCCTCAAGTTTATGCCATCTGCCATTAAACCAAAAAGAAGGAAATTACATTTGATATTGCAGTTTGATGTCATACATGATGTTGTTCCTCTCCACTGCCAGGGGTGTGGGGGCCACCGCAGCTACTGGGGTCAAGGTGAAACGTTGCTGTGTGGGCCAAGGGCACAAAGCCCACAGAAGCTATAGCATTTTCATCAATTTTGAGTGTTTTTCTTGGCTCTCTGGGCATGTTTTTTTTAAATGTATTGTCCCCATTATATAAAAGAAAAGAATGAAAACTGTCTTTTAAATAGCACCTCTCGAGATAAAAAGCACGAGGCGCTTCACTAAAACAAACAAAAATAAATTCAATATAAAAAATATTTCAAAAAATGATTAAAAATGTTTAAAATGAGAAAAAGTTAAAATTGTGATAAAAATGTAAGGACAAGGAGAGGGGAAATGAACAGGAATGAGGCAAATCAGTGGATCCCAGGAGAGGCGGAACAAACGCAGAATAAGGAAAGGGTGGTGACAAGTGTCACGCAAAAGCCAGCTTGAGTAGGTGAGTTTTCAGCAGCACTTTGAAGACCACTGAGTCTTTACTCACTGTAAGGTATTGAAACACATGAATTTCAAACACTCGATAGTTTGTATTGTAAAATTACAAACATGCATGGACGTAATTTTGGGGGGGGGGACATGTCCCCCCCATTTTTTCCAAAGTCAAGTTTTGACCCCTGCAATTTTTACCATCCAAAAACAATATTACACTATATTAAATTGACACTGGTTGAGCTCTAGGACCAAGCGGAAAACAACCGTTTGTGTTGAAGCCTGTTTCTGTCATGATGGGTGGTAATTTCTTAACCCACATGAAGAATCACTCAGGGATAAGGTAAGAGATGATAATAAAATCTTTATTTTATAAAGAAAACAAAGCGAAAACTGAGGGCGCTGATCCAAACGGGACAGGAAACGAGGCAACTCCGACTCTAAGAAGAACGGTGAGAGTGATTAGGAACTGAGAACCAGGAGATGAATAATCCTGAGGGGAACGGGCTTACTGAGTTGAGCAGGACGAGGGGCAGGAGGGAGAGGCAAGTCAGGTTGATGCAGGGAGGAGATGGTCGCTGGAGGAGATGCTGGATCCAGGAAGGCAGGTGAGCAGTGGAGAGCAGGAGGCCAGGGAAGCTGAACGACGCTTGTGATAAATCACACCTCAGGCAGGTGGAGGGAATCCAGGGCTGGTACAGACAAGAATGCAGAGCTGGGCAGTGGCGGTTCTACATCGAATTACTCCCCGGGCAAGGCCCCCTTTGAGCGCCCCCCCCCCCCCCCCCCCAACCGCCCCACCACCACCACCACCCCACCTGCATGAACACACGCATGTTTTCTACAAAAAGTCATGTTTTATTAGAACGACTATTGAGCATTCATTTTTCTAAGTTGCACATATTTACATTAATTACTATGAAGTTGTCAGAATGTAAAGCAATATACATTATATACTGTATCAAAATATATAGAATCAAAAATACAAAAACAAACAATAACTAAATATTAAGAATATATGATCATAATATATAATAAATATTCTAAATAGCAAAAATATTTCACACATAACAATCTAAAGATAATCACTACAGCATTGCACTTAGAATAGAAAACACAAACTAAAATTAAAACCTAACCTTGATGCAAAGTCATCAATAATGTCATCATATGAAATCTGCTCCCCAACTGAGTGATTGATACTAATCAGAGCCAGGTTAGTGAGCCGCCCCTGAAACATAGGTGACCTCAGGTATGACTTGATCAAGTTTTGAAAAGCTCCTCTCAGCTGGAGCCACAGGGACTGGCAGAGCAGTCCAAAAGTTGGGGTAGATCTCCAATAGATCTTTATCCTGATCCATAATATTTTAGAATTGCCTCTGAAATTGTAATTTAAACTGACATAAAAAACTGTAGACTACCAAAAATGCCAACTTTTACAGAACGAATCATGTAAAAAATAATCAGTGCAGCCATCTGCAATAAATAAACAGGATAGTTAGTGGAGATTGGGGAGTTTTCTTCTGCTTGTACAGTTGTTTTATTTATTATTATGTGAACATGATCAACATGTGTTTGTTGTTGTTCAGGCAGGCCACAGGCTGCAGTGAGCATTTAACAAATCCTAGTTTGAATCAGTAAAAAAAGATTCAAGGACTTTTTTCGAACCATTTGAATATTCGTTTCAATATTTCAGCCCTATTAGCTCTGTTAGCAGTTAGCTGACCGCATTTAACCGTTAAAATCCCAGTTAACTGGTTCAAAACATTGGAAACATGCATCATGAGAGCTACATACCTTTATCTTTCTCCTCTTTTTTCTTTTTCTTTCCCCCTGAATGGGGCACCTGGTGGTTTTAGCCTTTTTATGTTCATCTCTTCTGTTTGGCTCCTGACTCAGTAAGTTTCCTTTAGTCAGGACTAAACAATTTGACCTTGATGGGGGGGTGACCACAAAATCGTTTTGTTTTTCCTTTTTTTATTCGGCCATTTCACACAATTCAGAGAAACCTGAAAGAATGGTAGGCCTGTGTTTATATTATGAATGAAATGTGCATTAAATGGAAGAACGTTAAGATGTGATTGACTTTAGCCATGTTAATACAGTTGATTCAGCCCCTGCACGCTCATTCATTTGGGAAAGACGCAGAGGTGAATTCCCCCGCCGCACCCCTCCCCTTCCTGTTCTTCATAGACACACGGTGCATGTGAACGTTCTCAGTCAGCAGGAGCGCCTGCAGCTGCAGGGGGCGCCAACTTGCTGTTTCCAATCCAGACACTGTCATATGACAGATAATAGAAAACCTCGGTGCGGCGCAGATTTCCTTTTTTTTTTTTTTTACTCCGCGCTTGTGCGCCCCTTTTGTGTCATGAAAAAATGCCGCCCCGGGCAACTGCCCTGTCTGCCCGTGCCTAAAACCGCTACTGGAGCTGGGTTAGTTCAGGTAAACGAGTCTTAAAGTCAAGGCACAGATAAGGACGTGGCTAGATGTACCCAACAGTAGAGTATCAACCGGCATTGAGGTGTGGCAGCACCACTCCTTAAATCCTCTGGCCAGGCTGATGGTAATTAGCTGCAGCTGCTGCTGCTACCCAACACACTCACCTGCAAACAATGAAGGGAAAATAGCAGCAGAAGCAGAGAGAAGGCAGAACCATGACAGTTTCCCATTAGAGCATACTGTCAAGACCCCCCCCCCCCCCCCCCCCCCCCGTGTCCCCCCCACTTCTAAAGTGAAAATTGCGTCCTTACAAACATGTAATGTGTAACTTGTAGATGAATGCATATCTGTTTTTGCTCTTGTCTTTATGACAAAGTACCCTTTTGATGCTCTGCAACACCTTGCTTTCAGCTATGATTAACAACAACACAATCTGATGATCAGACCTGGTGCATCACTGTCAAAACTTGGTGAATCATTAGCAACCAGGATGAAAACCTGTCATAATTACTACCTAAAACTAACTTCAGGGTAATTTCATTTTTGCTTTCCATGGAGCTGATGTGGATTTTACAGAAACCAGAACTTTTGGGACAGTTGCTCTTTTAAATGATTCTAAGAAGTTAACTTTAATCTGCTGCTCATCTAAAATGTTAAATAGATTCACAGTAAATATCTGGAGGAAATATCCAGTCTGCCTAATAAATGATGAAACGACTACCTATCAGATATTAAAGGATTTGAGATATCAATCTTAATTCCTACTTCTGCAGTTGTTAATATATAAAAATAATTTCTATTAGTATAAACAATTCTGTTGACACCTTTAATTTCACTGTTAACTAGTAAGAATAATATTCTCTGTCTAGCCCTATGCTAACAATAGAAATTGATGGGTTTCAGGAGCAGCTCGCGGTTTAAAGATTTTACCTTTAGCAGCGGGGCTGGCGTGTCGCACCTGAAAATGTCCACGTCGCAGTTGGTTTCAATCACCCTCCTAGAATATAATGGATTCTAATTTGAAGCGGTGGTGTTCTGCTGCCATTCCAAGCTGTTGATGCTTCCAGTGAAGTAGGGATTAGCGTTTACTAAAATGATTTTTTTCAAACCATTAGGTTTCACATTGAAGATTTATTTATGTTCTTAGAGCATCAGACAAAAGATGTTCTCTTCTTTCTAATGAGGAATCTTCTCTTTTAGGTATGGGCCAGAGGTTGCTGCAGCAGTGGCCAATGACCCTAACGCCATGCAGCGTCTCCAAGAACAGGCTCACCACCAGCACCATCATTCAGGAGGAGCTGGAGGCAAGCTTCCACCATCTACCTCTTCTAGCACAGGAATGCTTCATGGATCAGCCAACACCAGCTCCTCTCGCCTTTCCACTTTGCCACAGGTAGAAAAAATGGCTAGTGCTTACTCTGACGCAATGGGCAGTAAAAGCAACTACATGGATATTAGGACAACGGGAGTGGCAGCAGAAGGTAGAGATGGAGTTGTGGCTGCAACAGGACTAGCTATTGGAGGAGAGGTAGTGGTTGATATGAGAGGTGGAGCTGATAATGGGATGGAGGCTGGGGAGGATTCAGATGATGACGGTCATGGCTCAGCTTCAGAAATCTCCACAATCGCCAAGGAAGTGGACAAGGTGAACCAGATCATCAATAACTGTATTGATGCCCTAAAGATGGACGCATCATCGAATGCTGTGGCTACAGCTGACAACGGCAACTCACTGTCCTCTCCTTGCATTGCATCCGTCCCCCGCAACTTCCTGCCCCTCTCTCCTGGCCACCTGGGAGATCAGATCATGGCCTCTTCTCCAAAGGTGCATCCAAAGTCTCAAGCACACCCTCAGCCTCACCCACAGCCACACTCTCAAACTCATTCTCAGCCTCATCTTCAGCCACACCCTCATCCTCATCCTCAGTCACACCCTCATCCTCATTCTCAGCCACACCCTCATCCTCATTCTCAGCCACACCCCCAGCCTCAGCCTCATCCCCAGCCTCACCCACAATTACATCAGCAGCCCCATCCATCTATGGCGCCAGTGCCCTTGGTCATGCCCCTGTCTGAACGGCCTGGAATCAGTGGAGGTGGGTTCCTTACCCCTCCTTACCGTGACCCACCCCCAGCTAATGCAGTGCGGCCTCTTCAAAGGCAGCTGAGTGCTGACACAGCAGTTGTGAAGAACCGTTGTAGCACCCCTGCATCAGGAACTGGCAAGAATGCAAGAGTGTACAGTATGGAAGTCCCTGAGCAACGCCACGATCCACCCAAGTATCCCTCAGAGAAGGGGAGTCCTGTTGCCTGTAGCGATAGTGGAGGTGGAGGTGGAGGCACTGGTGGTGTAGGGGGCTGCAATGGCAATGGGAAGGGAAACCTGAATAGTGGTGGGTTAAGTTTAAATGGGGGTGGAATTGGATGTAATAATGGAAATGGTGGTGGATGTGGGGTTGTTGGCGCTGGACAGCAGCAGCATCATTTAGAGGTCCAGCAAGACTACCACAGCACAGAGCACCGGCACTCCTTTCCTGCACTCTACTATGAGGATGGTAATGACCTGCCCTCACCAGCCCAAAGGGCCTCATTTCTCAAGCCACGGGGGCGCACCAAAAGAGATGCCACAGTCACCTATTCCCAGCTCTCTCCTTCTCGTCACCACAGCTACAACTCTGGCTACTCATCTAGTCCAGAGTACTCGTCTGAGAGCACACTGCGAATCTGGGAGCGATTTCGACCATACAAGAAAAACCCCCGTGAGGAAGCATCCTACATAGCAGCAGGTCATGCGTTGCGTAAGAAGGTGCAGTTTGCCAAGGACGAGGATCTTCATGATATTTTGGACTACTGGAAGGGTGTTTCTGCCCAGCAGAAGCTGTAAGCTGGAAAATCAAAGGCTAAGACCCTTTGGAAGTTCTCTAGGTGAACATCAACAGCAGACTAGTAAAGAGCATAGATGTTGTCTCTACAAGACAGACATGGATGGTTCCTAAGAGGCGTCTAGTGGCGTGGATCACTCAGCCTATAGGTCCAGAGTTCAAACGCTATTCTCTCTGAGTGATTTGAAAATTTCAGTGATACTTCAGTGACATTTTTTGTGGTTGTTCCAGATGATCCTGCTTTTCACCACAACAGTGAGAGTAAGAACCAAGCATTTTACAAGACTGCCTCATACTGGGCACTTTGGTCCTCACAGGCTTCACTGACTTCTTTAGTTTGTTGTAATTAGCAAATTAGGGTGGTGACAAGCACCTTCTACCTCATTACTGACACACTGTAGCTTTACTGTTTCACTAGAAATCGCAGCATTAATGACTTAAGACCCGGCCATCTTTTTCTTCCTAATTCCATCAAACTACCATTTACAAAACAATAATTTCACGACGCCGCTTCCACTTTTCCTTCTACAGAAGCACCATTTAGGGTGATAATGAGCGGACGGGATGAAGATTTATTTGCATTTGTATTAGAATGCCTTTCTTTAGGGAGGGCATTAAATGATCCTTATCAGGCTAATTGTTCCCCCTGGCAATTTGCCAGTGTAAGGGAAGGTCAGGGACACTATTTGTTGAGCATGCTTATTGATGTGAAACACCTAACTACATATGTTCAGTAATGCACACATACAGATAGTGAATGTTAGTGCGAGTGATTACATGTATGTGGGAGGGTTGAGTTGGGGCTGAGGCATTCATTATTCTCAGGCTCCTCCATATGAGCAAAGGGGATAGTTAGAGTAGCGTAGTTGGAGAGTCATGTTTGTATTTTAAGGTGTGTGAATGAATAAAAGCTTTGCTCATTCCGCAAATGTAGATGCGTGAAGCAAATCTCTTCATAACTTTGAAGCTTATTTCCTATTTACAGGTGTCGCACATTTGGTTTGATAAGCGATATTAGAAGCTTGAAAATTTACATTTCAATAATGTGAGTCGTGCAGAAATGACTCCTGGGCGGGTTGTGAGGGCTGGAAAGGCAAACGTAGGCTCCTGTACTGAAGAACCCGGTAATCACATTAAGGACCTGAGCCAGACTGAGAGAAGGTTAGAGGCTTTCTGTAAACATGCCAGTGTTAAGGTGAAGCGACGTGGTTCAGTGGGTTTTTGGCTGTAGATTCATCAGCTCTGTGCGGTGGGAATAAATGGTAAAACGAGTGAAGTCCCCGAGGTTCTTATCAGCCTCCAACCTTATGGCTCAACACACTCGCTATGTGACCTCGATCTGGTCTGAAGGAAATAAATAAATAGATAAATGATAGCTGGTAGCTTGCTATGGACCAAAGTGCCCTTGGGAGGTAAGATTTAGGCAGTTTCTCACTTATTTACATTTCTTTTCGTCTGAGGCTGATTGTTGAAATAAGGGAAGCAACTAACTGAAAATCTGCTATGTTGTGTTACAAATACACGTTAACTGAAACAAAAAGGAGCAAGGCTCGGCACCGCTGTGGACCAAACATAAGCAAAGGCTTTCAGAGACTTACAAAGTACCTGTGGATAATTAAAACTACTCTGTTTAGTCTAGCTATCGCCACTTATCCAAAAAAAAACACGAAAATTTTTAATTATTAGTTGGATCTGACCTTCTTTTGGCATCACTTTTCATTCCAACTAGCTTCATCTTGATCAGATTTTTCCCCTATGATCTGTTTTTACCAACAAGGATTAGATTCGACTTTAAAATGTCTGCTCAATTCATTTTCAGCTACTTTTGCGCTCTAGACACCACATCTATCAGACTGAACGTAGTGAATTATTGGCAAACAAGCAGGAGCTGATGTTGTACCCTTGCTAGGGGTCAAAAGATCAAGCCAAAGGGACGTCACCAGACTGGAAGCCTGATTAAAGTCAGTAACAGTTAATTGTCAGTAATTGCTTTTCTCCCCACCTCCCTCATCAGATGACCAACTTCATTCAGAATGTCTTATTTATTTACATATTTATTGCAGAAGTGTGATTTTGGAAAACTAAATCCACATTTTAGGATCTTTATCAGGGCCAGATTGATAGAAGGCTCCTTCCCAGTTTAGTCTTTTGAACATTGCATGGATAAGACTTGAATTTACCCAACTTTTCAGGGCGAGTTTGATAGGAAAATAAATAAATAAATGATCAAAGCAGACAGGAATATTCACTCTCAAGTTACTAGTTACAGCTTAAAAAGTAGGGTTCAATCTTCAGCGACTATAATTTGATGGAAACTTCTGAATTATTTGGTTTGCAGAAATATTTAGTTTAGATTTTTTTTTTCAGCTTAATAAAAGTCGTCGCCAAAACTGTTCGGATTCATTCCCCTTATGACCGCATCTCATAAACATCTGTCGGCGTGAGGGAGAGGAAATATGTTTCCCGTCTTATGCATGTGACCATTTATGCTTCAATTTAAAAAAAAACATTTCTTTGTTTGTTTATTTATTTATTTATTTTTCACATGTTATTGTTTCATCTTGACAAAAGACTACCCTGATCCAAATTTGTCGCATAAAAAAATAAATTCTGATGCTAATTCTCACAACGTGATAATGAAGCCTACTCATTACTTTGGTAACAGATCAACAGGACTTCTTTTGGGAGTGAGTGGAATACCTTTTACAACACACTGAATCCGGGGCGTTTACGTCCCATTTCTAAAAAGGAGATTTGGGTTCTTTTGTTGCCTTTTATTCAAAATCTACTGCCAGCTTTTCCTCATTAGGTTCCAGGAACCACCAATCAATTAGTTTTAGATTAATACCACAGGCTATACGGGCAGAGCGGCATTTTAAAAATAATCACTTCATTTGTAACAATAGGAGGAGTCAGGCTGAGGTTACCTGCAAAGACCCCGGAGGCCTTTAGTTAAGGAATAACATTAGCTCAGATATTCATCCGTTCAGCCCGACCAAACGGAAAGGTCAATTATTCCTTTCTGTCCACAGTTACATGTGCTTTTTCCTACAGTCTTAAAATTATTCTTTGATCTAATTGTTCTTCAAACAGATTTTCTTCACCCACCCTTAATCACACCTAGTAACTCCATATTCGACCGTCCTCAGTAGCCAAGCCTTGCTCCTGCGTACGCCTTTAGATATTACATTACAAGAGCAAAGTGTTTATCCCACTTCCTAACAATGAGAAGTGTCTACCTTGAGCCCCACAGGACCAGAATCCAGACAACAAGACTGCCAAGTGTACAGATACTGTACCTTTGGGATTACCAGCGTGCCACCTCTTTAGTCTTTCTAAAGAAACAGCGATGAATCAATGAAGAGGTTCTGATGTCGGTCTAAAGCCTCCAGAGGGGAAAAAAATACACAATGGAATTTTTTTGGACTTGTGGCAATCTCAATGGAAATGATTCAGAACTGTTGTGAACTGTTGAAGTAAACAGGGCAGTGATCAGATAAGGTGTATGCTCAGCATCAATAGTATAGCCACTGTGATTATAGATGCTTTGGAAAAAGCAAATCGGGTCAAACGGGAAGGATTTTTCTGTTTAAATAAGAATTATGCTTTTTGTTAACGACTCTCACATTTCTGGGTATCGCAGTGTTTTTAACAATTCTGCTGGCTGCCTCGGGGATTCATCACTAAACCACGTTGGTTGCTCATTTCAGGTTTTTCTTTTCTTCTTTAGTTCAGATTTATTCATCTATCCATCCATTTTCTGAACCCGCTTGTCCACGTAGGGTCGCGGGGGGGCTGGTGCCTATCTCCAGCGGTCAACGGGCAATCAGGCGGGGTACACCCTGGACCGAGAGCCAGTCCATCGCAGGGCAACACAGAGACACACAGGACACACAATCATACACAAACACACACACACACACACACACACACACACACACACACACACACCTAAGGACAATTTTAGACAGACCAATTAACCTAACAGTCATGTTTTTGGACTGTGGGAGGAAGCCGGACTACCCAGAGAGAACCCACGCATGCACAGGGAGAACATGCTAACTTTTTTTTAATAGGGTAATATATTTATGTTGTAAACATGTAACATATGAAACATTTTTACATCAGATACATCTCAGAGAGCTGCCTTTTGGTGATGAGTATTTTATGATAATGTGTAAACTGGTTGAACAGTCCTGCTTCTGACTGACGAGCTAAACAAGCTGGGCGATCTTATTGTCTCGTCCTACGATTCCCTTTCAGTTCTTCTGATATCTTCCATCATAAAATTGTTCAAGTTACCCGTCTAAACAAAGCTAAGTGACAGGAGATTGGATGCACAGCTGCTTGGAGTGTATGCGTGATGTGTGATGCAGAGGTTCACTGAGAAACACTGAATAGTTGCTCTTT
This sequence comes from Nothobranchius furzeri, assembly GCF_043380555.1. Lineage (NCBI taxonomy): Eukaryota > Metazoa > Chordata > Actinopteri > Cyprinodontiformes > Nothobranchiidae > Nothobranchius > Nothobranchius furzeri. The sequence goes on along the minus strand of NC_091744.1, from coordinate 910,221 downwards.
TCGAAGTACGAGTCATCGTGCTGGATTCACTTGCATGCTGAATTGGAATAAAAGGGGAAAAAAACGGATGGGGAAAGAGTCAGGTCCGAAAAAGCCAGACGGATCACCGTCACTGGAAATTAGCATTCATGGACTCGGCTCACAACCACAAGGTTGAGCTTTTTACTCAATAAAGAAGAGTGAATGTAGGCAGCCAAAGAGTTGCATTGCTCTTAGCCAATCAGAGGCAAACATCTGTGGAAAAGTGTCTTCAACTGACATTTAACAGAGGAGGAGGCCTCAGGTTTCATCTTTCCAGCACCTACACTGCAGCTTTATATCTAATTCCAAAACAGTTTCAGTCTAAGTCACACTGTCCTGTCATCTACGTCCATCCATTTTTAGCTGCTTATCTGGGGTCGGGTCGCGGGGGCAGTAGGCTAAGCAGGGAGGCCCAGACTTCCATCTCCCCAGCCACTTGGACCAGCTCCTCTGGGGGAATCCCAAGGTGTTCCCTGGCCAGGTGAGAGACATATTCCCTCCAGCATGTCCTGGGTCTTCCATTAGGCCTTCTCCCAATTGGTCGTGCCCGGAAAACCTCACCAGGGAGGCGTCCAGGAGGCATCCTGACCAGATGCCTGAGCCGCCTCAACTCGCTCCTCTTGAGCAGGGGCAGCAGTAGCTCAACAGGTTGAGCGGGTTGTCCAGTAATCGGAAGGTTGCAGGTTCGATCCCGGCTCTGGACAGAGAATTCTGCTGTTGTGTCCTTGGGCAAGACACTTAACCCACCTTGCTGGTGGTGGTCAGAGGGACCGGTGGCGCCTGTGCTCGGCAGCCTCGCCTCTGTCAGTGCGCCCCAGGGCAGCTGTGGCTACATCGTAGCTCATCACCATCAGTGTGTGAATGGATGAATGATACACTGTAGTGTAAAGCACTTTGGAGTCCTTACTCTGAGAGGCGCTATACAAGTGCGGGTCATTTATCATGTGATAAACTCATTTTGGCCACTGTCGCGGCTGTTGCTGTTTGCCTCAGAAAACGGACGCTGCAGAGGACAACCAGTGCTGCCTCCACCTCCTACCTGCACAGCTGCACTCACTTGGCCTGATCACCTCCTGAGCAGCGTAAAAGGGAGAGCTGCCAGGAGGAAGAGGGAGACTGGATCTGTGCCAGTCTCTCATGTGCTCCATTTGTTTGTGTTTTAATGGCTTTTAAATGGGTTTTTAGTTCTTTAAGCTTAGTGAAGCTTAAGAGCTTTTGGAGGTTTTTAACAGACGAGGGACCAGAGTGCTGGTTACCTCTTGGCTCCCAAACTTGTGTTTAAGTCAGTGGACTTTGTTTTGTGAATGTTTGGGAGCATTCGATGTCTGTTTTAAACGTAAGCCCTTGGTCATTTTAACAATGTGTTTAAGTACTTTTAGATTTGGGGCTTTTTGTCATTTTAAAATCCTTTTAATAAATCAATGTTTACAATTTCCACAACTGAAGCACATGCCTCTGTGTTACTCCCCGTCCTTCTCCATATCCACCAATAGAGGACGTAACAGCCGCTTGTATCCGCAATGTCGTTCTTTCGGTCTCTACCCAAAGCTCGTGACCATAGGCGAGGGTAGGAACGTAGATCGACCGGTAAATCGAGAGCATCGCCTTCTGACTCAGCTCTCTTCACCACGACAGACCGGTACAACGCCCGTATCACTGCAGACGCAGCACCAATCCGCCTACCGATCTCACGCTCCAGTTTTCCCTCACTCGTGAACACGACCCTGAGATACTTAAACTCCTCCATTTGGGGCAGGACCTCATCCCTGACCTAGATAAGGCATTCTACCCTTTTCCAACTCACTGTCCTGCATCTAATCACAACAAACATTCCCACACAATAGAGCCTAATGACTCCGACTCCTCAGGGGGTGTGGAAGAGGGGGGTTCATATGTAGTTCCTGCTTGTTAAGCAACAACAGACAGCTACAATTTATAAGCTTGACCCTCCCATATTCCAGTTAGAATTGACAGAGCTGCTTGGATGAGAAGCAAAACATCAGCCAGCAAAAGTCTCTGCTCCTTCCATTAACTTTTACTTCCAGAAACAGGAGCACCAGAGCTGTTTTCCTCAAAAAACGACTCATATACTGGAGATCAAAGCTAATAAATTAATAAGAGTATGCCCATTTTATGGTTTAAGGAACATTTATGCAATTTTTTTCACATGCTTAATTTTTTGCAATTACATCAAGTCACACATGTGACCTGGCCATAAATAAAACTCCTCACAAAAATGTCAAATATTCCATTTCTGTGTGATTCTGACTGGTTGCCAACAATTGCAGACCACTGCATTATAACATTTTGTTCTTTTATTACCAAGCCAAAGCTCTGACATAACATAGGGAGAATGAAATAATTTTTAGCTGTAGTGGTTTTCATCTGAAACTTAATTTCATGGATTTTTCACGAATACACTGAAGAAAAAGTTCAGACCTGGTGAATATGAAACTATCTACTTTGCAAACACTGAGGGGAAGGGAAAGACTTGCTTTCAGGCCTTATTACCAAATGTTCAATAAATTAATCTGGAGATTTTACAAAAGCTTCTAACAGAAAATAAAAACTTATAATCTTTCACATTTGGAAATCTGAAGAATTTGACATATTTTAACATTACAACATTCTGCACAGCCTCGGCAGCGATTAATGCTAGTAGAGTATTTTAGCACTTTATTTCAGCACTGTGATCCTTAAGTACTCATTGGCTGTGTCTAAAAGAAAATGTCTCCTCGAAGGTGTTGCCCTTTATGGTTGTTTCTAATTGAAAGCTACGTACTGCAGCTGTTTACTCCTGTTTATTATTTTAAGTCGCTCTCAGCCCCGGCTACTTTTGCAGGCTCCACAGAGGAAGCAGGACTGTCGTTCCAGTGCACATAGTTGTTATCTGTCCGTTGTTGAGAAAAAAATCATCGATTTGTTGATTCAATCGTTGGTTGATCTGATCGTTGTGACTCATCATCGACGACTAACCGAGGAAGTTTCCTGGTGAAAGAAACAAACACGGAGGAGTTTTTAACCGGGGGCTAACTGTGACAAACACACTCTCCGACACAAACACACACATAAGCTAATGTAGAGAATCAACGATTATATTGTACGTGTTTGAATAGTTTAGAGTTCCACTTTATGGACATGAAATGTAACACATACACACACACGCACACTTTAGCACACGGAGATCCTTGTGCACACACGGCGTGACACGCCACATTATCAAATGCCTACACTACAAATGAGCTCATTATTTAAATTGTTTACAGACGCAAATAGTCTTAAAAGTGCCAAAAAAGGCAAGTGTAATGAGAACGTGCAAAGGAACCAAACATCTGTGGAAAAATGTCTTCAATGTGCTGAATGTTTGATTTAAGCTTTTGTGTTTTTATTTTTTATAACTGCTCACCTTCCCTTGTTCCTACTCTTCTGTTACAACTGTGTTTCCATCGTTGCGAAGAATTCTGTCACATGTGAAGTTTTCATGGCTCCCCCGGTCTATCTTTAAACTCCAAGCTAGCAAATGTGTTTTAACGAAGAGCACAATTTATAGTCAGTAAGTGGAACCAGGCATACGTGAATCTTTAGCTGGCTTTGGGAAATCATAAGGATTCACTGTTTTTGTCTATGAGCAGATCCAGCCTGAGCCAAACACCTTCACAGCTGTGTAGAAGAGCTGATAACACACATGTCACACTGAAGTTGTTCCCAAGTCTTTTACTTTTCTTTCAGGAGCATCTGAAGGAAAATTATGGTCTGGTCCTTTTTGACTATTTCTGCTTTGCTGCTGCAAATGGTTTCACAGTAAACGGGGGCACTAATGCACAAAATGTTTCTGCCTCTCAAAGAAAAGTGAAACTATTTTTGAAACTGTCAACCGTGTTTAAGGAAAACAGGTGTAACAATTTATTTTATTTTTTCGTCGAAAGGAGACTGCAGTTTTAGCTTGCTTTTAGCACCCCCTAGTGTCCGTTTAGTGAAACTTACATCCTCGTTTTGCGTTTGTCTTTTTAACTCCATTTTTTAACAGCTGAAATGTCTCCTCAGCCTTCATTAGTTTCTACAAGAGTGGTTCATCACCAAAATAATTAAACCAGCTGTGTAATTGATCTAAAACATGCAGGAAACGAGCTGGAAGCAGACTGCAGCGCCAGATATGTCAGCTCCACTTTTTGTAAGTTAAACAGGAGGCAGCCCGCCACTCTGAAGTCTGGCATTCTCTCCACTGAGAGCGGTGGGGGCATGAGAAACATTTCCTTAACTCTGAAAAGGATCATTTTAGCACGTACTGGCTCAAGAAAATGATTTAAATATGAAAAAGTTGCATAATATGGCTTTGAACAAGTATCAGTTAGCCCTCGTTTACTGGTCATCCTAGTCTTTCTGTACCCTATTTTGCACCTTACGTGTCGATACCTTCACTTCAAAAAGACAAACTCTGTTGTGTCAAACTGCAGCTTTTCCTGAACACATTCTGAACTAAACACCGGGCAGAACCGCTGATGATATGAGTGTGTATGAGTGTGTCTGTAAGAATATGAATGTGTGATTGAGGGATTTTGTCAGGAAGGTCCGTTCTGTGGAGGGAGTGACAGCTCAGGCAGGGTATCTGAAGCATTTTTAATTAATCTGCCTTTCAGTCTCCGGGGCTCTCCAATAAGGCTGTGCTCATTCACTGGCTTGCTGTCACTCACGGACACACACACACACACACATGCACACACTCTGTTGCTCTGTAACACAAGCAGAGATTGTAATTGCATGCTGCCAGTGTCATGCATGCTTATCGTTTACAAGTTTGCAGTCTGAATGCAAACAATCAGCTGAACAAGCACCACACACAAACACGACTCCTGTATAACGACACGATCCTTCAGAAAGCAGCACACCAGTGTCATTTTGCTTCATTTTACTGGTTGAGAGAACATTTTCTCTTCACCCCTCAGCTCATTTTTACCTGATTAACATCAGCACAGCAGGGTTAGTTAGTGCTCTCACAACCAGTGTGGTATGATGATTGCCTGTTTAGCAGCAAAGGGCAAAATTATACTGAACAGATGTCCAGTGGGGATGGTTTTGGGAATATTTTAAACCCCTTTACCTCCAACTGGAATAATTATCTTGCAACTGAAGTTTAGCTCTTTAAAATCAAGAGAAAAAGCCACAAGCAAGATAAAAAGCAAAGTGAAGCACAAAATATGAGAATTTTTTTTGAAAGGGGGAAAAAATGCTACGAGAGGAGACGCTTATCATTTCAACTCTAGAAAGCCAATTTTAGCAGCTCGGTGTCTGCAGTGCATCTTAGTGTCCCGTTGTTAAATCCCTTTGTGTAAACGACCTTGGCGCACAGATCTGTGGAAAAGAAGCTGGATTATACAAGGGGTGTCTGCGTGTTGACAGTGCAGCTGAGAGCCGACAGCTGGAAATATCCGCGAGTGAACGAAGCGCCGAAGCTGAAAACATCTCTGACACCTTCGCTGTGGTCAAAGTGTGAGTGATTGTAGATATTTTTAAAGATTATTCTACAGCAAGTACATTTTATCAGCAAATCTGTCAAACGGATCGAAACCAAATCCAAGTCATTTTAAAAACCGTGTGAGTTTGTGTCAGTAAAAGGTGTAGTTAGCAGACGCACACGAACAACATGAAAAAAGACTAGAAATCATATAAAAGTTTAATGTTCTATCATCCTTGGTCTAACCAGCCCTAGCCTGAGTGTGCTGTTGCCAAAGATTTGTGTGTGCCCTTTAAGCACTTGAGAAAACAGTGAAAGGTTAGAAACTTTTTTGTAAATCAGGGCACTAACATTTTGAAGCTTCTTTTTGAATTTCAGTGTGCCATTTGTGAAACTCCACAAGGTAGCACATTTAGAAAATTAGCCACAAATTGGTTCCCTTTATATTACTTCTAGCTAAAAGGACATCTGACCGGTAAAAATTCCTCAAGACGGGGAACTCTTTTAAAAAAGCTACAGCACCGAGCCGTCTGACGAGGAGCAAGTCGTTCAGGCTCAGCAGAGTTAAGAGCAGCACGTTAATACATTAGAAGAAAAGTGCAGCAGCACCCACCTCCTGCCCCTTCTCACTTAACTAACAATTGCTTTGGCAATTACTAACTCAAGAACACGATCTGAGGGAAACGCTGAAGCTTTCTGAAACTCTGCAGGGTCAACAGAGTCTGAATTTAATAACAGGCACCCAAACGGAAAGCTGTTTATTGCAGCTATACGGAGGCAGGTTGTTGATGGTGATGTTCCACAGATAAACATAACAAAGCAACATTCATTACATACTATTTTGTATTTTTTTGTGTGCAGACTTTCAGTAAAAATCCCCATTTTCTATTACAGTATGTCCAAATACCTCACACTGCATGTGAAATCAGTGGTAAATACACTGATAATGATGGACAATCAGTGTAGGAACTCGTAATCAGCTGTGAAAAGAGTAGTTCGACTAAAGTCCTTTTTTGTGCCTCATTGATTTATATGAAGGTGTTCAGGTTTTCCCCGATGGGAATCTGCTGGAAGAAGTGGCCGTTGCCTTTACAGTCTTGTACACCAGACTTTGATCAATTAATCACGGCCCGCTGAGGACTGAGACATGTACTGGCATGAAAATTCTCAATTTTAAGGCCCTCCGTCACACGAGATAAAGGCATCTCGAAGATGTACATAAAATAAATCTGCCAGAGCATGTACATGGATGCTCTAGGCAGGTTTGTCAGGGGAGTTTTGAGTATTAAGGCTCCTCGTTGATTTGTGAGTACTCTGATTTTTTGTAACAAGGTTGGTTTATGTAACAAAACCCTAGGTGGAGCATGGTGGCCACGCATCCAAGACAGTGGAAACAAATGCACCGTCTTTGAGAATTCCAAACGTCCAGCCTCATGTCTGCAGCCCCATCACGAGATGTTTGAGAATTCTGAAGTTGTCTAAAGCCCGGCGCACACAGCAGGATTTCAAAACAGTTGTCCGATCTTTAAAGGATGTGCGACCATGCAGACGGTCACAGAAATAGCAGTTTTGGTCCAACAGCAAGTTGGCAACCCCCCAATCCGCTTTCTCTCACAGGTTGGGAATCTATTTCCAACTATAATGATCGTATGTGGCTACCGAGTGTTGGACATGATGACTAGCCGACAAATTTGTTGTGGTTTTTGATTTCGTTGTTATTTATTCAAACTAACAAAGTACAGCAGCAGTGTAGCTAGCTAGTCTCTTATTCTTCTTAGTTGAATTGGCAGACTCCATGCTTCCAGGGCGCACTGCTGCCCTCTGCTGTTTCTTTCAGGTTACAGTCATAGTGCAAACTCGTAACGCGAAGCTCATACGTCCACAGATAGCTGCTGTATTTCAAGATGGTGGATGGCCATGGAGCATCAGTCACAGTTTGTGTATTTGAAAATGTAAAATTTCAAGCTGAGAGGAATATTTACAATTGAAGTAGGTGGGAAATATTAATGCAAATGGACACGTTTGTGCACTGGATACACAGAGTTTTGTAGTAAACAGGTGGAACTATTACACACTGGGGCTTTGATGTTTCATGATTTCACCAGAGATATGCATTTATTTTCATTCTTTATCCCGTGCAACATATTAGGTCTGTAGTTGAGAGAAATGTCAAGCCCAGCAATCGATCACAGGCAGCAGCTTTGGTTGCCGGTGGAGACGGGCGGAACAGTCAAGGTTGCTAGGTAGCTGATAAGAACACGGGCTCTCATTAATTGCCTTCTGTCACTGTGTTGGAGAAGTTGCTGGGTGGCTAATTCTGCTGCACATATGCATGCACAAACACTTGCACAAACACACATACACACACACAGTGATGTGCACGAAGCTTTCAGGCACATCCCATGAGTTAATGACCTTTCCAGACCAGCATCTATCTTCTGAGAGTCTGTGAAAAAGGATCAAAGCAAGAGAGATGCAGACATGCAAACGAGGAAACAAGATTTAAACATCTTTCAACATTTATGAGGTAACAATTACTGATTTATTTATTAATTTCCTGCCTTCCCGATAATTTGTCTGGACAAGCATGAGATTCTCAGAATCTGAAAGAGGTACAACCATGCCCCGAGCAAGCTCTTCCTTTATGAAATCCGCTTGAAATGTGAGCATCATTATCCTACCAGTTGAGGGCTAATTTGGACAGCTTCTGGAAAATTGCAGCCTCAAGGTGGTGATGTCATCCGTCTTTTGGTCAGAAACGTAATCGGCATTCACCTCTGATGAGCCGGCTCGGAGTCGTTCGATTTGATGAGACAGTTTGGGTCCCATGCTGACTTTCATCAAAGCTTTGCTGTGAAAAACAACTCGACAATCCCGGCTGGTTTTTGTTCAGGGCTTTAATTTGTGAAGCTACCTCATTAAATAAGCACCAGTATACATCTGTTATCTCCTAAAGCTGCAGAATGTAACCCTCTAGAGTATAATCGTTGTAGGATTAAACCAAGGCATTACTTTTTGTGTCTAATAGTCAAACTCTTCACCATCTTTCCAAACAAATTACAAATAAGCAGTGCTTTAGCTTTGACTTATTAAAAAGGAGTCATCTTTTAATGGCCTCCTCATTATTAAATAAACAGCTGTTTTAATACCCATAAATAATAACATGAAAGCTTAATAGAACATTTTTTGTGTCATTTCAAAAAGGAGAAGGCTCACAGTCGGTGATGCCAGAGTGAGCACAGTGTGTTGAGGACATTGTGTACCAGCCCACACCATCACACTGTGCAAAGTTTTGCTTTAGGGATGCTGTGAAATGCGGTTAGGATTGTCAGTCTGACTGTTGGATCATCAGGTTTGGGGGTAAAAGATGTCAAGATAGAGAAAGGTGAAGAAGATAACTGTGGTGAAAAACAAAGAAGTTTCAAAAGGTAAAGCACATAAAAAGCTGAGAGGAAAGTGGAGTCCTTTTCGTTTACTTCTAATTCAAGAATGATGAGAAAATGCATGGGATGCTGATGTGGAAATTAAAGGGCTGTGCTTGAAGGAATCCACATCGCCCATTTTCTTATAGTCCAGACTTGAAAATTTGGATAATTTTATTTTAAGAAATAATCGACTCATGGGCATTTTATTTAAATCTGATAGATAATCTGTTCAGTCTCACACATTCTTGCAAGATCTCACCCAATCTGTTACCTTTTGCAGAATGTGGTGGAAATAGCATTTAGCTCCTTCTAGAGCAAACTGTAGTTCAATGCCTTAGAAACTAAAGGTAGCTGTTTTTGTGCTGACTAAATGTGATTAGCTCTTACTGACACATTTTTATATATGGCGGTAAGAGCTAATATATGTATATATGTATGTATATATATATATATATATATATATATATATATATATAAACTGTTAGCTCCTACGCTCCAGTGGAACCTCTGCTGCACCATCCAGTATTGTAGCTGTTAATCACAGTGTGTTTATTTAGAGAAACATTTTATGTTTATGTTTTAAGTAATTCTTCCACAGTGTAATGGCAGATTGCCCCGTTGACTGACATCTGTAACGGTCATATCGCAGCGCTTTATTGGTTTGGTGGGCCAATCACAGCAGTCTTACCAGCCAGGTGGGTGGGATGTTACTGCGACTGAGTGAAACTAAGATGGTGATGGCTCTATTGTGGTCTAATCACAGCGCTCTATTGGCTTAATGGGCCAGTTACAGCACTCTAATAAAAAATAGATGGCGACGACTCGTTTGAAACGGCTTTGGCTTCAACTTTGGACTATTTAGACTTAGGCTTGCCTTTCAGTCAAGAGCAGATAGAGGTACTTGGGTTTATTTAGGAAAAGGATGTATGTGCATCTTTGATGTAGTATGGTGGACTGCCTCATTGACATCTGTAGCAGCAAGTGTGTCACGTTGTTTGTTATCCAGTAGCATGTGGAGACAGTTTGAAACAGTGTTTCCCAACCCTGGTCCTCAGGGACCACTGTCCTGCATGTTTTCCATGTTGCCCTTTCAAACAGCAGTGTGTCTCCTCTGCCACACACCTGACTTAAATGAATGAGTGATTAACTGGTATCTGCAGCACTTGATGTCCTCCTGAGGAGCCGATGTAAATCAGGTGTGCTGATGCAGACATGGAAAACATGTAGGACAGTGGTCTCTGAGAACCAGGGTTGGGAAACACTGAGAGTCCTAGCTCCAGCCCCACAACTGAAAGTCGTCAATGGGCCGTGGCCAGAATATGCATCCACGTACATAGGATGGCTTGCCAGGCTAATGCTTTCCTGCTGATTAAGCTTTAGTGTATTTTCTGATTAACTAGGAATTATTTCTTTAAGATGGTTTCCTCCTTTTAAGAGAAACAGATCCACTTCAGATTCATGGTTATAATAAATACCATCTAAACAGTAACCACATACTGGTGAGGAGCATCCTGCAGTACACTTTTAGCATGTTTTAAAAGTTTGTCTGAATGATATATATACTTCCCGTGGGTGGAATCTGCCCTGCACAGCATCTCCTACTGTGGAAAACACAGAAGAAAACAATCAAAACAAAATGTAGTAGTAATAGGCAACATTTTAGGGTTACAGTGAATTGTTTGTATTAATCTACAACAACAAGCTGCCATCTTTTCCTCTAAACGAATCATAACATTTTCTGCAACATACCTCTGTATAACCTTGACTGTCTGAGGTTTGGATCTTCTCACTTCACGCCCTGTTTTGGGCCAGCAGACACTACATCCTGACCGATTTTAAAATAGATCTTCCACCCATGAAATTCATGAGTGATTCATTGCAGATTTATGTGAGAGTCAAAGTCATGCCAATGATTTTTTAAATCAGTTCTTTTCCACTATAAAGAGTAAAGAAAGGTCAAGAGCCAAAGTTAAAGACAGACAAAAGAAAAAAACTTCAAGGATTCCAAAAGTGTCTCATAAGACATGATATAAGGCGTCTGTTGTGCTCCAGACAGAAAAAAACACACAATTGGCATGCAGAGAGATGGTTGTGGGAGACTTGGAGATAGATGGAATGAGACTTTCCAGAAATGATTCTGAGTCTTGCATGGGTGAGCACTGACCCCCTCTTTTCTAAGCCCTATCCCATCTTTTTCCGCTCATCCCTTTCACTCTTTTAGTCTCCATCACTTCCCCATTTTTCCCGTTTCTTTTTCCCTGTGCACCCACACCCCTGTGACCCTCACCCCTCCTCCCCCTCCTGTGCTCCCTTGCTGCTGGACTGACTCCATGTTTTAGGGTTTTAACTAAAAGCGGTCTAGCATCTCTAAGAAAGATGACAAATCCCCTGTGTGTGACAGAAACCAATGCATGAGTCCTGCAAAATGACATCATCAATGTGAGGGTGTACAAATATGACTATTATTATTATTATTGTTGTTGTTTATTGACTGGTGCATGAAAAATAGTTCTGATGCTAAAGGATCCACCGCTCCATTATAGCTGAGATCTTGTTATCAGAGCTACTTTTCCAGATTGGACAAAATGAACAGAGAGAGGGGGGGAGGGAGGGAGAAAAGGAAGCTCCTGTGATTAAAAACTGATAAAACAGCAGCAGCACACACACACACACACACACACACACACGCACGCACACACACACACACACACACACACACACATTTTGGTCCACTGGAGACAAAGAAACGTTGACCCCACTGAGGGTCTTTGAGAGCCAGAGAGCTGCATGTCAGTGAGACATATGAAAGAGATGATCTGCCTCATATCCCACTGTGCATTAGAACAGTAAATGCTCAATTAAAAGCAACTATTGAACAGTTTAATAAGGGAGAATCAATGGTACTTATCAAAACAATGAAAACCAAAAAAGAGGAACAGCTTCAGTCAGTGTGGTTACCTGTGTACTGACTGACATCAAAGTCGATCCAAATCAATCTTATTGTAATGAGCTGGGAGTCTTTATCCTAGTTTACATGTGCAATAGAAAACCAGTCTCTTAAATAAAATGTGTTCCACTCCAGTCCAGTAGGTGGCGACATGCCCCTTTTCATGCCGGCATTCTTCCGGTTAGCTTATAGCAACACAAGCAGTAAACAGAGGCTGGTGGGAGTGAAGCAGACAGAATTGAAACTAGATATGCACAATGGCTGAAGGAATGTGTAACAACAACCCTGCAGCACAGCTTATTTGGTACGTACGGTCATGTTTTACGATATTACGCGTATAGCTTTGTGATGATGGTCTTGCCAGAACACCGCTTCCGTGATCTTGTCCCTTCCAGAATGCGAGTGTCTTACTGGTTTTGCTCGGCTGATCCGTTTACATGTGAATGTAATCGGATCGCTACCCTATTATCTAGGTGCTTCAGCTCGATTAAGTCCATTTCACCTTCCGCCAGGCTAACACGTTTACATGCAATTTAGAAAACTGACATGAGTCTTTTTAGAGCAATAGTTCAGTTTTCTTATGTGCATGTAAACCCGCTGACTGCAGTAAACTGAAGAACTTAAAAGACGGTAAAACTCTGTGGTTCCCAAATACTTGTTCCCTTTGGTAAGTCATTAAGAAGCTGCTGCATGTATTCATTCAGAGCTTTTTCCACACACAACTAACGTTGTTTTCTTCAGATTATTGCAACATTTTGTCATTTTGATTGTATTCCCCTTCACCAACGTCAGTAACAGTGTTGCTGTGCTTGGATCAGTTTTTATTCTCTTGTCGACTGTTGTTGATGGTGTAACCGTAAAACCAATGTTTACACAAACAGTTTTAAAGATTAGAGTATTTTTAGACAGCACTAATGGTGGACTGGTCGTTGGTCCAACAATCTTGTTGGATATAACGCTTTCTTCAAACGGATGGCTTCCAGGAACAGATATGATGGGTAACCGGTAGTAATTATAACATAGAACCATGCTTGAAATGGCTGAAATATCCCTTTAAAACTATCTGCAGTGGTTGTGAATATCCCCTGAGACCACTAAAGTGACTCCCTTAATTTTGTTTTATAAATCTAAATTTGGGTGTTGATTAATCAGTTTTTTTGAGTGATTTTAATTTATTTAAATTTTGGAAAAAGTGATAAAGTGACATCTTTATGTAAGACTTGCAGTAGCTAAGTAACAGAAACAAAGTTTAGAATGTGAAGGTGAACAAAAAACAACTGTGTAATTAATATTGGGTCACGATTTATTTTTATTTTTTTTAACTGACAGAAAAAACAATGTTTTGGTCAGTCGCTGTTTTCTGTTGGGAAAACACAACAAAGTGCGTTCTCTTTCTTACTCTAGCCTCTGGCATTGTGTGAAGTTTCATTTTAGGAACCTAGAAAAGTTGTGCCTTTACTCCGCCTTAGGAGAGGTTTGCTAGGAAGGGATCACTTTGACTAAAATTAGAATAATGAAAACAAGGGAGCGTGGCATCTTTGGTTACATACAGTACTTTTGTAGAAATCATTCAAATTACTGTCTTTTGGTAGCTTCAGCTACTTTCCTTTCCAGTTTAGTGTAAAAAAAATGCTAGTTTAACCTCCAATTGTGACTGTGGGTGTTTCTCAATGTCAAGGAACCTTGCCTTGATGCCTTGGTCCCGCCCCGGTCGTCTAGGAGATATGTCATCAGGAACCGTCAAGGCGTGTGTGCTATCATATTGCAACTTAGACGTATAAAATATAACTTTACCTCATGTGTCACATGCCTTGCTAGGCCAGGCGCCTTGACATTGAGGAAACACTGTAAAGCTTTCTTTACTCAACCATACATTGAAAAACTCAAGAAGTGACATCACTGATGGTCTGAAGAGGAAACTGCAGTTTTACTGGATCACAACAATCCAAACATCCTTCTCAGATGATTTCTGTCCACACAGTCGCCTTCCCCTCTTCGCTAAATTCCAAACTACATATAATTGTATTTCATGAGCTGTTGTATGACTTTAATCATATGGACCTAATCAGCTCCTCTGGCTCTGATCTCCTGCTGTTGCCATGGCGATAGCCCCAGGTGGCACACTGGTGGACTTCAGATCCACGGGTTTTCTCACGCTGCTGAGCTATCACCCCCATCTCAATTAGTGCCCAACAATAGTCTCTCTGAGATGAAGATTCGCTGAATGAACCAATTAACAAACTCGCCACCCTTCATGTTAGCAGACAATCATCTTGCCTTCCAGCTACTCAGAAGTAATTCTGCCTTTTGAGTGGCCAGTATTGACGCCGTCTCCCTCCCTCACTCGTCTCTCGCCGTTCTCCAGCTGTGTCACGCTCCAGCTGTCCTCTCGCCTCCCCCTCATACCCCCCCACCCCACCCCCAGGCTTTTTTTTTTTTTTTTTTTTTTTTTTGCCCTTAACTGTAAACAGTCAAATCACTGCCATTGTTAAGGGGGAGAAAGGAAATAATTAAGTTTTTGGAAACTGCTCAGTAATGACATTAGGTCTGGTTATATTCATCAAAAGTTTGGACTCACCTGTCCATTTATCCAGATGGACTGATTCATAAACGGGTTTTATATTGGACACTATTATGATTATGCCAATTAAAATAAGTAGGTGAAAAGTTTGCACCATGCATTACGTCTGCACATGACAATGTCACACATGGTAAGAAATCTGCATAACACAGAGAGCTCCACAGACGTAAAGAGATCAGGTATTTACTCATCGCTGTCCTACTGAATGTGGAAGCACACGCAGGCTTCAGGCAAACGATGAACAATGCCATGTAAGAACTATTTGTGTCGGTCAGTGTGAACAGGCTAAGTGGTGTTGAACTTTGGTTTCTCAGCAGAATTTTAAAAGATTTAAGGCAGACTTCACCCATCAGGTGGATGGATCTTGAAGAATAAATAATGTATATCTGTTATTCCGTAGAGCCAGTGTGAGCACAAAAATATAGATCTGTAAATAATAAAATACCACACACAAACACAGATTATCAGTTAATAATCCTAGCACAGACTAGCTGTAATCAATCTTAAATATATATTCTAGAACTACTGAAGTGGGCAACTGTGGAAATGTAATGAACAACAGATTTATTTTGAGGAGGTTTACAAGCTAACAGAATCTAAGAAAATTCTAAAGTTTACGTTACATGGTTATTCACCAGGAAAGCTTTGATTTGCATATACAAACAATCATTACTATTGTTAATACCTAATTTTATTGGCTATTACACTTATCAGACAATTCATTTATGAGATGAATCACTGTAAAACCTAACTTAATGCAACTCTGCCAGCTGTTTCTTACCTTTTATCCAAAAGGTAGCACCTATACAACACACTTCCTCGTTATATTCAGGTTTGCCGTTACGTAAACGCTTACAGGAAGGCAATTAATAACTGATGTTTTTCTTTATTATTAGGATAATACAAGTCTTTTAATGCTTGTTACCAAATGGAAAATTGAATTTTGAAAGTATATTTCAATCAAAATTATAGTCAAACATTGTTGTTTTTACCATCCTTTTGCAACAGCTGTAGCCCATTAAATAAGAAAAAATTCTATCAAAAGTAACATTTAATGTTTTGTCGTTGTCGTCTTCCTCCGCTTATCCGGGTCCGGGTCGCGGGGGCAGCATCCCAACTAGGGAGCTCCAGACCGTCCTCTTCCCAGCCACCTCCACCAGTTCCTCCGGCAGGACCCCAAGGCGTTCCCGCACCAGATTGGAGATGTAACCTCTCCAACGTGTCCAGGGTTGACCCGGGGGCCTCCTGCCGGCAGGACTTGCCCGAAACACCTCCCCAGGGAGGTGTCCGGGAGGCATCCTGACCAGATGCCCAAACCACATCAACTGCCTCCTTTCGATCCGGAGGAGCAGCGGTTCTACTCCGAGTCCCTCCCGAATGTCCGAGCTCCTCACCCTATCTCTAAGGCTGAGTCTGGCCACCCTACGAAGGAAACTCATTTCGGCCGCTTGTTTTCACGATCTCGTTCTTTCGGTCATTACCCAAATCTCATGACCATAGCTGAGGATTGGGACGTAGATCGACCGGTAAATCGAGAGCCTGGCTTTCTGGCTCAGGTCCCTCTTCACCACAACAGATCTGCTCAGTGTCCGCATCACTGCAGATGCCAAACCAATCCGCCTGTCGATCTCCCGATCCCTCCTACCCTCACTCATGAACAAGACCCCGAGATACTTAAACTCCTCCACTTGAGGTAGGACCTCTCTCCCAACGCGGAGTTGGCAAGCCACCCTTTCCTGGTCAAGAACCATGGTCTCAGATTTGGAGGTGCTGATCCTCATCCCAGCTGCTTCACACATGGCCGCAAACCTACCCAGCAAGAGCTGAAGGTCAGAGCTGGATGAAGCTAGGAGGACCACATCATCCGCAAAAAGCAGAGACGAGATTCTCCTGCCACCAAACTCGACACACTCCACACCACGGCTGCGCCTAGAAATTTTGTCCATAAAGGTTATGAACAGAACCGGTCACAAAGGGCAGCCCTGGAGGAGTCCAACCCTCACTGGGAACAGGTCCGACTTACTACTGGCTATGCGGACCAAACTCACGCTCTTCTGGTAAAGGGACTGAATGTATGTGGATTAGTTGGGCAAACTCACAAGCCCCCTCCATCACCCTTGCAAGGGAATAGAGCTGGTCCACAGTTCCTCGGCCAGGATGAAAACCACATTGCTCCTCCTCAATCTGAGATTCAACTATTGATCGGACCCTCCTCTCCAGTACCTTGGAGTAAACCTTTCCAGGGAGGCTGATGAGTGTGATCCCCCTATAGTTGGAACACACCCTCTGGTCACCCTTCTTAAAGATGGGGACCACCACACCGGTCTGCCACTCCCTAGGAACTGCCCCTGATGACCACGCAATGTTGCAGAGACGTGTCAACCATGACAGCCCTACAACATCCATAGCCTTGAGATACCCAGGATGAATCTCATCCACCCCCGGGGCTACGCCGCTGTGTAGTTGTTTGACTACCTCAGCAACTTCTGCCCCAGGGATTGGACAGTCCATCCCCAGGTCTCCCGGCTCTTGCTCCTGCTCGGAATGCGCGTAGGTGGGATTGAGGAGCTCCTCGAAGTATTCCTTCCACTGCCCAACTATAGCCCCAGTTGATGTCAGCAGCTCCCCATCCCCACTGTAAACAGTGTGCGCGAGTTGCTGCCTCCCTCTCCTGGGGTGCTGGACAGTTTGCCAGAACCTCTTTGGCGCCAATCGATAGTCTTCCTCCATGGCCTGACCAAACTCCTCCACCGCCCGAGATTTTGCCTCAGCAACTGCCACTGCTGCACCCCGCTTGGCTATCCGGTACCCGTCTGCTGCCTCTGGAGATCCACAGACCAGCCATGCCCTGTAGGCCTCCTTCTTCAGCCTGACAGCTCCCCAAACCTCTTGTGTCCACCAGCGGGTAAAGGGGTTGCCACCATGACTGGTATTTGCCACCTTGTTACCACAGCTAGCAACAGCCGCCTCAACAATCGCAGAGTGGAACAAGGCCCACTCGGAGTCGATGTCCCCCACTGCTCTCGGGATGTGGTCAAAGCTCTACCAGAGGTGGGAGTTGAAGACCGTCTTGACAGGTTCTTCTGCCAAACCTTCCCAGCAGACCCTCACAATGTGTTTGGGTCTGCCAGGTCTACGCGGCATCTTCCCCTGCCATCTGATCCAACTCCCCACCAGGTGGTGATCAGTTGACAGCTCCACTCCTCTCTTCACTCGGGTGTCCAAAACATACGACCGCAGGTCAGATGATACGACTACAAAGTCTATCATCGACCTGCGACATAGGCTGACCTGGTACCAAGTGTACCGATGGACATCCTTATGTTCGAACATGGTGTTCGTTATGGCCAAACTGCGGCTTGCACAGGAGTCCAATAACGAAACACCACTTGAGTTCAGATCAGGCGGGCCGTTCCTCCCAATCACACCCCTCCAGGTCATGCTGTCATTGCCCACGTGAGCATTGAAGTCCCCCAGCAGGACAATGGAGTCCCCTGATGGAGACTCCCGGTTATCTAGCACTCGTCCCAGGGACTCCAAAAAGGGTGGGTACTCTGAACTGATATTTGGCCCATAAGCACAAACAACAGTCAGGGCCCGTTCCCCGACCTGAAGGTGCAGGGAAGCTACCCTCTCGTCCCCCGGGATAAACCCCAACACACAGGAAGAGAGTCTTGGGGCTAACAAAAAGCCAACCCCAGCCCTCCGCCTCTCACCTGGAGCAACTGCAGCAAAGGAGAGTGTCCAACCCCTCTCAAGGACTTGGGTTCCAGAGACAATGCTATGTGTCGAGGTGAGTCTGACTATATCTAGCCGGTACCGCTCAACCTCTGCCACAAGCTCCTGCTCCTTCCTCGCCAGCGAGGTGACATTCCATGTCCCAATAACCAGTTTCCTTGTCCGGGGATCGGACCGCCAAGGCTCCCGTCTTGGTCTGCCACCCGATCCACACTGCACCGGACACTTCATGTTCCTCCTGCGGGTGGTGGGTACACAGTTGGATGAGCCCATGTATCCAGTTTGGGCTGGGCCCGACCGGGCCCCATGGGCGAAAGCCCGGCCACCAGGCGCTCGCTCACGGGCCCTAACCCCAGGCCTGGCTCCAGGGTGGGACCCTGGTAACCCTCCGGGCCGGGTTCTCCGACTCTTTTTTTTGCGTGCGTGAAAGATCTTCTGAACCGTTCTTTGTCTCACCCTTCACCTAAGACCCATTTGTCATGGGAGACCCTACCAGGGGCACAAAGTGCCCCAGACAACATAGCTCCTAGGATCATTAGGACACTCAAACTCCTCCACCACGATAAGGTGATGGTTCATGTGTTGTGTTGAAAAGAATTACCAGGAAACTTCCTTGGTTGTCAAATTCAAACAATTTTTTGACAAATAACCACAAGTTTGTTTTTTATTTACAGAAAACAATTTAGGCTTGGATTTAGATGATAGATGTAACTTGGAAACTTTTATTTTTGATAAAATTTTAAACTGTTTTCATACTTGTGAACAGATATTTTGAGATGTTTGTTTCATTTGGCGCGCTCTATATGAAAGTGCATATTCAAACTTTAACGACATCATAAAAAGCCGTTTCTAAAAATGTTTCATTGGAAAACCTTTTTATGGAAAATGCATAAAACTTGTTTATGTTTTACTTTGATTTTAAAATGTGTGTGTGTGTGGGTGTGGGTGTGTGTGTGAGTGTGTGTGTGTGTGTGTGTGTGTGTGTGTGTGTGTGTGCGTGTGCGTGTGTGCGTGTGTGTGTGTGTGTGTGTGTGTGTGCGTGCAAGTGTGTCTAATGTGATCCTGTGTATAAAGAGCACCAACATCACACTCTGCTGATCATCTTATTAACAAGCAAAATACAAGTCATTATCATTAATCTTCCTGCAAAGCGACAGTGGGAGGCATCAGTGAGGAAGTCTCTGGTAACAGGGTATGACTGATCAGACGGGGACCATGACACTTCAGTGTGACACAATGGAATTTCTAATGTTGAGCTGAAATGTGAAAATATGTTTTCTAATTTTCTGCAGCTACTGGAGTCTGCTGTTTCATTGTTCCTAAACCCACATCAGAGACATAATGGTTATTTTTAACACAACCCGTGTTCATTACTGTCAGCATTTGCTTCTTTCTGTGCTTTGATCTATTTCTGGTGTGATTTTACAGCTGTTTGGTTCCTTTATTGAGACGGGGTGTATAAACTATTACAAAGAAGGCAACCAAGATAAATCTGTGAATTTTGTACAAACTGTAGGACTGTTTTTTCTACTGAACCTGTTATCTCTATATGTTTACTTGGTGAAAGGGGAGGGAGCAGGGAGGGAGGGTGGGAGCAGGGAGGGTGGGAGAAAGAGAAAAGGACTGTGGGGGATGGAGTAAAATGGACAATTTTCTGTAAACCATCTGGGACTGTGCAATGGCTACCTGTATTTACTAAGAGTATCATGAGTATAGAAGTGGAAACATGTCCCTGATGACAAATGAAATAAAGTGTTATATTTGCATGATTTTCTGTATTTTCATTAAAGAGATATTTATGATTGTGTATACTGAATGGATCTATGTCACATTAATAATTGTTATTCTACAAAAACAAATCAAATCAATTGATGTCTTTATGCATTTGTATAGTTTACTTTAGTTTCCAAGTTACTTTACTTTAGTTTTAGTTACTTTACTATAGTTGGAGCAGCAGTAGCTCAGGGAGAGCGGGTTGTCCTGTAATCGGAAGGTTGCAGGTTCGATCCCGGCTCCGGACAGAGAATTCTGCTGTTGTGTCCTTGGGCAAGACACTTATCCCGCCTTGCCTGCTGGTGGTGGTCAGAGGGACCGGTGGCGCCTGTGCTCGGCAGCTTCGCCTCTGTCAGTGTGCGCCAGGGCAGCTGTGGCTACATCGTAGCTCATCACCATCAGTGTGTGAAAGTGTGTGTGAATGGATGAATGCAACACTGTAGTGTAAAGCACTTTGGAGTCCTTACTCTGAGAGGCGCTATACAAGTGCTGGTCATTTATCATTCATCATTTATTTTTTGCAACATTTGGAGTTAAGAGTTTTAAAGGTGTGTTTCACTCATTTAATCAATGCACACTCAAAAACCCTTGGTGCACCTGTTACAGGATCTAGAAGATTGCCAGATCAGAGGCAGGATTTGGAGTCTTGCTTCCTGATATTTGGACATCTTGCCTCTGATTGGCTAACAGCCACGCAACTCTACCATTGATGTTGTTCACTTTGCAACATGGGTGCTTTGTCTCTACAACGCCTGGAGGAGTTCTGCCATATTGTGGAGTTGCTAATGCTAACAGTTAACTTCTGTTAGCCAAGAAGTTCTCTGATGTTTCCTGGATGCTAAAACCAACTACAGCCTTCTCCGTCGTGAGTCAAGATGGGTGAGTCCATGACTGTTAAGTGACAGTGTGACATAGATCTGTCACGCTTTACTAATCCTAGTTTCAATGTCTATTTTCTATCAGAAGCTAATGCAGGAGATAGGTGTAGGAGACTATTTTCATGTTCAGCTTGCATGACAAACTCAGAGTGACCAGTTATAATCAGAAATAATAAAAAAAAAGATGTTTCAGAGTTCCACACCTTTAAAAAAATTTGTGACGTTGTTGGAAGAAAGGGAGACGCGGCATCAGTTGGTGCTCAACCACTTGCTCCACCGGGAGGCAGAGTGCACAAACACCTGTGAAGATCTCCAAAATAGACTAACGCCGGGGCCACACCGGCCGTGGAAGCGCCGCGAAAATGGGACCGCCTTCATTCGGCGCCCTTGTTAAGCTATTCTATAGACCACATGGGCCGTCGAAGCGCCGCGAATCGCCTCGCGCCGGTGCTCCAGCCCACGCCGTGCAGCAATCATTTCGGCGTCGGCTCTATTTTTTGCGCGAGCCACGGGTGAATCACGTCAATTCTGGCAGGAAGTCAAACCTAGACATAAGAGGCAGGCCGAACTGAGGAGCGGCGAGCAGCGGCCAAATTTCGTGAGCGATTCGCTTCGCTGCGCTTCCGCGGCCGGTGTGTCCCCGGCGTAAGGAGGAACAATATGAGGATTTTCCAAGTGCCAGAAGAGAGCGAAGGTGGAAACTTGATAGACTTTACTAAAGATTTATTAAATAACGTTCTGACGCTCCCCCCAGACTTGGACATCAGGATAGAAAGAGCGCATCACACGCTCCAAGTGGGACCAAGAGACCATCTGGCAACACCTCGGTCTATTGTGGTGAGATTCCTGGATGCAGCCATGAAATATCTCGTTTTGAAGCAAGCATGGAGTCAAAGAAAAGTGATTTCCCAGGGCAAGAGGATCTTTTTCGTTCAAGACTACTCGCCAGAGCTGCAGACAAAGTGAGCTAAGGTGCACGCAGTTATCAAACAACTGCGCCAGAAAGGTATCGGGACAAAATGATTGTATCCGGCCTGGCTTAAACTGAAGCTGGACTCGGGAGAGAAGATCTACATTACATTGACGAGTGCGGCCGAAGAGCTGAGAGGCCTGGGTGTCCAGGTGCATGGAGGGGAGGAAGAGCGCCTAGAGGAGCAGCCGATAACGGACTGGAAAATCAGAAGTAAGAAAAAAAGGGAGGAAGATTAAGCCACCCAACCTGGAAGCCATCACACAGGCGGAGTATAACACCGAAACAGGTATTAAAACAACATACTTATATGAAGTTTTAGCAGAGATAATTGGACAAAAAACAAACAAAAAAGAAAAGATAAATGCAGATTATTCAAATAAGGAAATTATAGGAAATTTGTCAAGGACATTGTCAGTTAGGTTAAAAGTCTGACGGAAAAACCGTGATTCCCCATTGTTTTTTTTTATTGTTTTAGTTTTTTTTTTCGCATGAAGAATGCGCAACTGCGATCTTTTTTTTAACATAATTATGCATTATTGGTCGTCATTGCACACTGTGCGGTTTTCTACAGAGAGATTAGGTCACCACTCCCTGGCCCCTTACCAACGGGAGCCAGACGCAGTTCTAGATAGAACACTGCGACAGGCTAGTAGTTTGGAAGTTCAGATTTATATAGAGAACGATGCGGTATTGTTAACCCTGACAAGTAGGTTTAAACTTCACCGATGTTTTCCATCCGGTTCTCCCCAGTGACAGCTCTGCGCATCTCTGATCGCAGCAGCACTTGTCTGCAGGCTGCCGGTTTGTGGAGCAGTCAGATAGGAACCAATGTTTTCCACCTGGTTCTCCCCAGTGACAGCTCTGCATGCTTCTCCGATCGCAGCGGCACTTGTCTGCGGGCTGCCGGCTTGTGGAGCTCTTGGATGGAAACCGATGTTTTCCACCTGGTTCTCCCCAGCGGCAGCTCTGCACATCTCTGATCGCAGCAGCACTTGTCTGCGAGCTTGTGGAGCTCTGGGATGGAAACCTCTGTGTTCCACCCGGTTCTCCCCAGCGGCAGCTCTGTGCATCGCTGATCGCAGCAGCACTTGTCTGCTGCGCAGCTGCCGGCGTGTGAAGCACTCGGGAAACCTCTGTGTTCCACCCGGTTTTACCCAGCGGTCAGCCCAGCGTATCTGTGACTCAGAAGCTCTGGTGTTGTGCACAGTTAACTCTGGTTGTAGCTAGGTTGCTACCTCCGTTAGCGTAGCTCCCACCTCCGCATTAGCTTTGGGTTCACTTCAGGTTAGCTTGTAGCTACATTAGCTTCAGTTCGACGGGTGTCGTCATTTGATCCCGGCCTTACAGCCCCACCCTCAGCTACACCTCTCTTCCCTTTTGTGGAATTGCCTGGGCTTGACGGAACTTGTGACACGGTCAAAATGGTGGTGGTGGCCACCTCCCATTTTTCCTCAAAAACGTGTTATTGGAGCCTATGGAAACCCATTGTCCATATATGTATATGTCGATGGTGCAGACACAGAGTTGGTTGAGAGAGAGATTAGGATGATTCGATACAGGCTTGGTAAACAAAGAGCCAGTGCTGCAAGATAGGCCTCCCTTCCGGAGACGACATAACGAGTCACTGCTCACTGCTCAGCAAGATAAGGTGCGCCCTGGGCCGTCGGCCAGAGAGAGAGGAAAAGAGAGAGTGAGGAAATGAGTTTCCTCCGTAGCGTGGCCGGGCTCAGCCTTAGAGATAGGGTGAGGAGCTCGGACATTCGGGAGGGACTCGGAGTAGAACCGCTGCTCCTCCGGATCGAAAGGAGCCAGTTGAGGTGGTTTGGGCATCTGGTCAGGATGCCTCCTGGATGCTTCCCCGGGGAGGTGTTTCGGGCATGTCCTGCCGGCAGGAGGTCCCCGGGTCGACCCAGGACACGCTGGAGAGGTTACATCTCCAATCTGATCCGGGAACGCCTTGGGGTCCTGCCGGAGGAGCTGGTGGAGAAGGCCGGGGAGAGGACGGTCTGGAGCTCCATAGTTGGGATGCTGCCCCCGCGACCCGGATAAGCGGAGGAAGACGACGATGACGACGACGCATAGGGGAAAAAATCCCAAGCTAAAGGTGATGTCACTAATCTATAAAGTTTCTTTCTTGGCTGTACCCATAATATGAAATATATAAAAGAGACATGGGAGTTAGAATTAAATATATTAATAGAAGATGAGCAGTGGGATGATATATGCAGACAAACTCACAGGGGGATCAAAAGCCAAATGTGGAAGGAATTAGATTGGCAGGTAAAACCAGGTACTTTTACACTCCCTTGGTCGTATCGGGGTTTGTAAAGGATGCCCTGTCCCCACTTTGCTGGAGGAATTGTGGGGAGGTGGGGGACCACTCCCATATATTCTGGGATTGCCCAGTTATTCTTAAATATTGGAGAGACATAAAGGAAGAGTTGGAAAAAATTTGGGGAAAGGAGTTAACTTCACACCCTTTATTCTACATGTTGGGGGTTACATCAAGCGAAACATTGAATTTGGACCAAAGATATATTGCCCATATTTTATTATTGGCTGCAAAGAAAATTATAACAGTAAAATGGAAGGATGTAAACCGCCCAACTATAAAATAATGGAAGGAGAGAATTAAACAAATATATGTGATGGAACACATGACACCTACATTGCAAATGAAGGTGGATAAATTCCAGGATAGATGGGAATGTCTCAGACAGTACTTAGCGATGTGATGTACTGGGATGTTGTTTTTTTCTGCTGTCTACTCTGATGTCAATAGGAATTTTTGCTACAAAATTATGAAAATGTTGGATGTAAAGGTAAAAAAATAAATAATCTTAGTGACGAACTGAAATGATTGTACTTTTATTCTTTACAGAATTTTTGTTATTCCTTTTTTCTTTTTGTTCAATGTCAGGGTTGCTAAAGTATGTTGTGCAATGTCAAACTCAAAAATTAAAAAGTAAAAAAAAAAAGAAATTTGTGTCATTTCACCAAGATATTTTGTCTTTAAAGTAAAAAATATGTTTGACAATACCTAACTTGTAGAACCATCAGGTTCTATTAACTTCATTTTAGATGTTTAAATATTAAACTTGTTCAAATCAATAATTGTAAATATCAAAACTGTGTCACTGTAGATAATAAGAACGTCCACATTTATCACAGAGACCATTCTTAGCATTCCTAAGTGATTTTTTTACGGTTGGAGTTTTAGTATTTTATTCGTGTGATGTTGTTTTCAGACAGTTTAGCATAGAGAAAGTGTGATGGCGACTGTTTCCAGAAAAAGCAAAGCAGATGCAGAAAGCTGATTAAAAAGAAAACAAAAACACCCACATTGTGGTTTTGGTTGTCAGGGCTCAGAGAAACATGAGTGACACTGACTGTTACATCATCATCTCTTAAAATATTGCTCGTTTGTTTTTTGCATTCACAAAAGCACTTGAAACATTTGGAAAGTATTTTTTAATACATCAGATTGGATGTGGACGAGAGGTGAAAAAGTTGCAGAAAATCAGAGTTCCTAAAAATGCCCAGAGTTTGGTCGATGTCACAGCTAGAAGGTAAGTACGGTCAGAGATCAAGTTCCTGAAGTTTGATGCAGATACACCACAGCTGACCACCAAAGCTGTGAAACCTGAACCGATCTTTGAGGATTTTGTTTTGCTGTTGTGATATCGCCGCCCAGGAACCAATTTGTGACCTGCTTCTTTCAACTCACTAGACTGGCTGGTGGATGTGAGCACTTGGCATTGCCCTCCTCCTTGATGGGATTGCATTGTGTTCTGACCTTTAAGTTTCTGTGATTTCTTCCTTCACATCTCTCTGACTGTTTTTTTTTTCCTTTGTGGTGTCTCACTGAGAGGGCTGGAGACTTGACAATGCATTTGATGCACTGCAGTAGAAACAGCATTACATTTAATGATCTCATCCCCGTATCTGTCTCTTTTACTTTGTCACCTCCATCCTGAAACGGTCTGTTATTCGCCTTTCATTCTCTTTGTGTCTTCATGCCTCTGATATCGCCTTTGCTTTACTTTGAGTTTAACAGGAAGAACGATCATTAAATATAATAAAGCCAAACCAAGATTCCACCCTCACTTGGGCTAAAACCTGATCTAACACACACACACACACACACACACACACACACACACACACACACACACACACCTGTCAGTTCCCCCTCAATGCTTGTATTATTTATTGGGCTTTAGTTAAATAACTTTCCGTGCTTGAATGTGACCTAAGATGTTTCTGAGTGGCATCAGTGAACACTGCCATGGAAAAAAGAAAATAACAACATTAGGTTCACATGGCTCCCAGTTGGGCTTTTAGCTTTTTGGTCCATCTGTTCCATACAAGCCCCATGTGGTTCTAAGTCCGTTTTGCTTATATCAGCAGGCAGTAATGAGAGTCCATCAGAGGGATCTGTGTTTTATCCTCTGAGTTTAGTTTGGGTTTAAACGAGGAAAATGTAGCCTCCTGTTGCAGGAAATATGAACTCGTGTTTTCAAAGCCACATGAGTAAAGCATATGCTACCTTAGGAGATGTTGTTTGGGATGCCTCGATGATTAAATGTTTGGTAACTTTCAAAAGTTAAGGCTACAACACGGTACAGATGGTTAACATGGCAGACTTCCTTGTGATAGACTGGATCTATGACCCAATGGTCTCTAGAGAACAATGGTGGTTCCCTGCTAATCTAAACAGTAGGTATGGAAAATGGATTAGTGGTTTGCTATTGGGGATGTGTATTGGGTAAAATTTGGTGATACGTGATACATACAGCGGAGGTAATACAATGTATCACGATATATTACAGTACATTCAGTCAGACGTTATTAGCAATTATTGTAGACTAAATGTTTATGTTTATTCATTTGGCAGATGCTTTTATCCAAAGCAACTTACAATTTATAACCTATAGGGCATGTTGTGATCTGTGGGGGAAACCGGAGTACCCGGAGGAAACCCACGCATGCTTGGGGAGAACACGTAACTCCACGCAGAAAGGCTGCAGCCGAGTTTCGAACCTGCAACCTTTGTGCTGCGAGGCAACAGTGCTAACAACTGTGCCACCATGAAGCCCATGCATTGTAGGAATATTCAATAAGCAGTCCAAACTGATACTTAACATGTTTAACACAAGGTATCTGAACCATAATAGAGGGATTTACATTTCAATGGTGGAAACAAAACCCATTGCATACTGCTGCTAACTAGAGGTCGGTGTTTGAATTGCGCCTAAAGAAAAGAAAATACAAACGTTTGCATGTAAATTCTTCCAAACATTAGATGCACGGCTTCTGAATATCGATATAATATCACAGGAAAAATATGATATTTTGCCATATCACTATTTTCCTACATCCCTACTGGCCATACTGAATGCTATTTACCTTAAACCTGTATTGTATCGACTTGTAGGAAAACCAGAAGAGGTTTCTTAGATAAAGTAAAAAGAAAGAATCAGACGTTTGGACTGCAGCAAGACACATGCAAGACCACTCAACACCAACAAAGGGCTGATAACTGGGTCGTAGCATGCCTATGAAGTCAATGTTGCCAGTCATTTAAAGTCTTGATGACCCCGACTAATTATGTGGGCCCCATGTGTAATGGTTGGTGGTCGTTTTGAGTAGAACACAAAGATACAGGCAAATGCAGGGCAGCAGATGGCAGGTGGTGTGAAATCAGAAATATTTACTGACAGAATATCTTCAGAACAAGTAGGACAGACAGGAACAAGGAGGAGATGGAAAGAGAATGTGGAATGTGAGTAATTAGCATTAGCATCACAGGTAACATGCTACATGACCAAGAAGACCTGGGGACAACATGGATATGAAACAAGAACCTAGAGAACTACAATGAACCAAAGACTGGTGCAAAAACACAATTATAATAGAAAACTCACCGCCGACAAAAGGTGTCTAACTGTTACCCTATAACCATGACACAACATCATTGGTTACACGGCCACCATGCCCCACCGACGACGCACATATCCTGCTGCCACAATAATAAATCACCACAACATCACTATACATGTTTTGCACGTATACACTTTGGAGGACCAATCACACTTTAGCTCACTGCAGATTGCACTGTATTCTATGGAAGAATTAAAATGCCACAAATTGAGCACTTGAATTTTCCATTAAAGAGCAGAATTTCATATCAAGAGACCAACTTTTTAATTTGAGAATAAGATTTAATATTATTGCTCTCAAAACTTGTAATGCTTGCACTCAAAATGTCTGCTTTCTTTCAAATAAACTGTTCTCCTTCAAATCTTTGTTTCTGCACTGAGATTTGAACCCTCTTACACTGGTATTGTCTTCTCACGTGAAAACGTTTTCTCTACATGGATCAAAACTGCTCCCACAAGTCTGTTCCCTGCTCTCACAGATTTTTTCTGCTTTCTCTCAAAACTTGGAAGTATAATCTCCTAGCAACCGCACAGCCAATAGAAAGACAATGTAGAACTGGGAGGGAACAAACCTCTTTGGGGTGCATTCGTTTTTACTATCTGTGGATTTCCCTGTGTGGCTGCCGCATCTGCGCTCTAACAGCCTACCTGCAACCTGCCGGCTCTGATCTGGAGCGGGAGTTTCGTTCACCTGGACCAGCAAAATGGACCAAACCAACAAGACGCCTAAGTACTTTAAGTTATTTGTCAAGGCTAGTAGCTGCAGTTTATTTTATAAAATTCTGTTTTGTTATGCTACTTTTTACAACTCCTTGCATTTAATATTACAACAGGAGCACATAGCTAGGTGGATTAGCCTATTCTCACAATAGCTACAACGTTTATAAAATCACCAGATCTGAGTTTTACCCTATCGTATCACTCGTCCTCTATACTAGCTCTGGACCTAGCGTAGATGTTTTTGTTTAGTATTCCCAACTTCATTTTTAATGGTTAGCTCTTTGAACAAATCTTTAGCATTACCCATGTAATGCTATGAGTTGTTTACTCAACAAACTTCGTTTCCACGTCTAAGTGCACAACTGCTGACTATCAAAATGTGTTTCATCACGATGTTTTTCTCGTGCTGTAATGAACAAAATGGAACATTTATGTTTCAGCGAGCCTTTTCACCATGACTGATTTGGACTCTAATGCAGCTTTAACACAGAGGAAACTTTAAATGTTTATAATTCTACTTCTGATGGACCAGAACCATAAAATTATGAGTTTGCTGCACGCATAGGCGGAGATCCCAGAGGGGACGGGGGGGACGCGTCCCCCTCACACAAAGTTGTCCCCTCCACAAAAGTTATTGTAAACACATACATGCTATCAGTAAACCTGTACTGTCTTCTAAAACCACAACGTAAAAGTTAGTCTGCAAATACAAAACAATGTGTTTTTAATTGTTGAGAAATTATAGTCCCCCCCCCCCCCCCATTCCTCAAGTTGGTACGGTCGGTCCACACGCGCTGTTTCCAACGGGTGGGCTGCTGGCTCTGCCCCGCTCACAGCTTCACAGCAGCCCACAGGCTCACAGGAGGCGGGTATCAAAATGCCAGTGGTCTCCAGCAGTAAGTCATTTATCACACGCTTGTTCTACAAACTTAAATATGTATGTCAGATGTGGTCATAAATGTCAAACACAGACACCGATTATCTTTAGATTTTGATCACCGGTCGGAGATCCCTTTATGACAGACCACCACCACCACAGTAAAAAAAAAGTTGTCACTTCATGTTCTCTGGTCATTCCAGGATTATTCCGCTATTATTATTCCGTTCACTAAGGTGATCAAAAGTTCCTTTTTTGGGACACGTACGCTTTCACGGTCTGCCCCTGGAATCTGCGGAGCATTTATAGATCGATGAAAATGTCCGCGTTTCATCCTATTTAGCAGACGAACATGGTAGAATCAAGACTAACTGGTCCGATGCATGGGATACCACAGCGTTTAACCGCTCTTACCACGTCTTCCCCAGGCTCTGCAGCTGTTTACAACATGTCAAAGCGCAGGTGCACCGTGCAGCTTAGGGATGAGCTGGTAGCAGCAGATGTGTGGTGGAGGCACGTCGCTCAAAGCTCTCCGTGTAAAACATAGAGCCAAAGATCCCGTTGGCCACGCAGACCCAAAAACACCATGAAAACTGAGAAAAGTGAGAGATCGATTAAACTGAAAGATAAACTTTAGAGTATGTATATGTTTAGTGTATTTGTAAAGTAAATGTTTATTATTAAAATGAAACAAATATTTCAAGAACATATTTTAGATTTAGATTTTAGATTATTTATCTTTTCGTTCAGTAAGACTTAGATAAAGTTATTAAATATTACAGTTATTCTCTAATAGCCTACAAAAAATTCTATTCATTCTGATACTTGACTTGTGAAAGCTGATTTGAAGTTTGATATTTTTTCTGACATATTTAGAAGGAAAATTTCAAATATACTAAAATCAATATGGAACTATTTGGATTTTAGTAGCTTTCATGTTATGTGATTTAATAAAATTTTAATTTGACATCTTATGTTCTCTCTCTTTGTTGTAAAAAGTTAGATGTGTTTTAGTACTTAAAATTAATGCTTTGCATCCGTCCACACGTGTAGCTGCTGGTCAGCTGATAGCCGTGTCATTTCAGGACATGTTGCTTCAACTATTAATGATCTACTTTTAAATCTTTATTCTGAATTGCTTATTCCGTTTTAGGCCACAGTCTTGTTATTGAAATGAAAACAAAAAGAAAGGATGCTCATGGAGATGTACAAAATTGGCAAGATATCATTGTTGATCAATATCCTCCAGCTCCGTTCTAATGACAACATCCCATCTGTGTGTGTGTTGCTGTCCAACTGTCAGCAGACCAGGTCAGTGGAAATGGCAGAGAAACGAAAAATGGCAGACATCAGATCGTTTTTAATGCTCTTTTAATGCTCCACCTAGCTATGTGCTCCTGTTGTAAGTAGAAACTTGCATTTTGATAAAGACATCTTTAGGAAAGAAATGAAATTGTTTCTAAATGGTTTCATGAGGCAAAGTCCAGTCCTATTTTATATTAAAGTTAGATTGTGTGGCAAGAATCAGTTGTTTTTATTTAACAAAGTGTTTTTTGATCAAAACAAAACAAAACTCTGAAACAGTCAACATAAAATAAATTAAAAACCTGCTTCAGGTCAGCAGACTGTTGCTGTCATGTAACCAATGCAAAGCTAACGAGTCAGTATGTGTGTAAAAAGTCTGTCTGGCCAAAATCATGCATTAGTTTTCATCAGCTTGAACACCATGACACTGACAATGTTCACATGATGATCGTAATGTGGAGCAGAAAGCTGAAGAGCAGATGTAGCTAACTGTTGAAGCCACACAGGATAACCCACAGGCGTATGTATGTAGACGCCTCGTAGACTGGCGCTGTCTATTGGAGCAGCCGTAGTGGCCGGCCACCATTTTAGATGGGTCTCCATTTGCCCCCAGTGCATTCCTTTCTCCTAAGGAAGGTGTTTACCCAACTAAAAAATGCACAGAAACGGGCGTAGTTGTTCACTCAGCATCTGCATCTCTTTTTACAGTAACTGCTCTGCATTGACTTTGGAATGTGGGGAGACCCATCTAATATGGCGGTGACGCTGTTCCAGTGCCCAATTGGGCGTCTACATATTCATATCCGCTTTAAAATCGAGCGCACCCCAAGATGATTTTAACCGCCCAGTTTCATACAGTTCTCCTATTGGCTGAGCGGTTGCTAGGAGATTATACTTCCAAGTTTTGAGAGAGAGCAGTAAAAAATCCGTGAGAGCAGGGAACAGACTTGTGGGAGCAGTTTTGATCCATGTAGAGAAAAAGTGTTCACGTGAGAAGACAATACCAGTGTAAGAAGGTTCAAATCTTAGTGCAGAAACAAAGATTTGAAGGAGAACAGAGTACATATGAAAGAGAGCAGACATTTTAAGGGCAAGCATTACACGTTTTGAGAGCAACAATATAAAATCTTATTCTCAAATTTAAAAGTTGTCTCTTGATATGAAATTCTGCTCTCAAATAGAAAATTCAAGCGCTCAGTTTGTGACATTTTAATTCTTCCATAGTATTCCTCTTACGTTCTCCGAGACCAAGCCAAGATCCTTTCTGTTTGTTTTTAATGCCATGGCTTCATTCTAGATTAGAGAAAATTTCCCTATACACTAAAACCTTGATGAAGACCTTTTTGTTTTGCAGATTCAGATGAAAAATCCATCCACTGCCACTTCACTTGCATCATATACAGATAAGATCAAACCTTTATCATTATTTTTGAACATCTTTGTAACGTTCGTTCTGTGTTCTTTATCTGATTCTTCACTAATACACAGAGTAAATAAAGCTTTGTTTTTACCTCTTCTTTCTAGCATGTGTCGGTGCTCTCTGGCGCCTTCGTCAGAGCTTTCGCTGATGTTGATGTCGTCATTTCCGTCTCCGTTAATCTGCGGACAGCAAGGGTCGATATCGTCCTCTACTGCCCGCACCTTCCCTGTTGGTCACCATGTCCCTTCATCACTATTATTGCTTAGGTCTGCTGCTACAAACTACATCTTTTAAAATCATTTTGTAAAGCAAAATCAAACACCATAACACCTTTAGACTCCTGTCCTTCACCTGAAGACTAAACCATTTGTGATGACTTTATTTTTGCGGTGTCTGGGTTTTCTATTTGGTCTGACACAAACAGCCCTTTAACAGTACCTTTCAGAGAACCGGCAAAAATAAAGAAATAAATACTCTTAAGAGGTGCGTGGAGCTCTGACACCAGTCATCCATCTTTACACTGTTATTACCATTCAATCTGTGGAAAAAACACTTTGCATAGATTTGGCTTGCATAACTTGAGACTGAACAAAATCTATCACTGACATTTTCTATTGCTGTTTTCATGCAACCATGCTGGTTTCTACATTCAATGACTGTTGCTCAATCTAGCCAAAAATTCATCACTAACAAGAATAAAAACAAACGAAAGGTAATTGCTGGATAAGTTCCAGTGACACTCGCCAACAGCTGCAACTTCTGTTTTACTCACAAAAGCTGTGTTTTTATCTTCTCTCTCTCTCTTTATGTTCAACTAGGATTTCATCCAACGCTGTCGGTGTGCTGCGGGTGTAACTGAAGCTGTGAAACATAATGTGTCATCCTTTTACAAGTTGATTACTTCACCCTGAAGGCTGAGCATGAGTTTATTTGATGAAAAAAAACAGACACCTCCAGCCTGGCTCTTTAAAGTGAACTGTGTGTGTCTTGTTTTATGCAAAATGCATACCTGTTCATTCACTTTGCAATGTCAGCAGCTATGAAACGAGACACTGAAAAATTTTAATGTGGTCATTCACCCACTGTGACCACGCTTCCAAGATTGCTCTTAGAAAATTGCCTCCACTGTGAAAATATTCCAAAAATGAAGGGTGCCATTTTAAAATCCATCTCTGAAATAAGCTGCTCTTCCTCTCACTTGGCCAGTTAGAGGCATGGAAATAGGTAATTTCCCTACAGTACTGGAATATATTATCCCTTTTCTTCTAAGCCTTTAGTCTGGAATAGTCCACAATTGTCACATTCGTCACCTCCTCCTGGATGCAGCTTTTTTTAAGTTTGCACACCAATGAATTTATGAATTGTGGAAAAAATAAGTATTTGGAATATATCGCCAAGTGTTCCACGGCATGTTAATGGCATTCTTGTGAGAAAGCAATGTTTATGGGGTGCTCTGAAAGAGAAGTTGCTGTGGTGCACTAGCACTGTCATGCAACCATTTCCTTGTTTATGTGGAGGAGGACTGCTCAAACCAGCCATGGGGAGGTGCTCAATCTATTTTTGGCGTCAAAGCTTGCTTTAAATTCTCGTGTCGTATGTATAAAACCACATAAAGTTAGGGCTAGGTTTAAAAATAAATTTGTTCAAACAGTGTTGTAAGTGTTATGGGAGACATGCAGGCAGACCTTACATCGTACTACGGAAGTATCAGATTTTCCTAAAATCAAATCTTCATATATTAAAAACTTTATTTGCTAAAATCTATTTGCTAAAATCTATTTCTCACCCTGCTCTACAAGAAGGCAACTCAAAAGGTTATGAAACTGTCTGATTGTTTAACTCTATTTGTGATCATATTAACATTGTCCAATGAGCTAGAAGTTGTAAAAGCTATACCAGAATGTACATTTAAAACATCACATAGAGAGGAGCATTCATAAACGCTACAGTGGGAAATCTGCAAAACAAGTAATTTGAAGTGGTTTTTTTTTGTATTTGTCTAAAAATCTCTGCCAGTTCATTCTGAAACCGAAACATCCAGTTGTCTGACTCACTGGACCACTGCATCTCCACATTTACCTGGGTCCTCCACTCATTACACACTCACACATCTTGCAACAGAACACCACTGGTGTGAGAGTATTTTGCTCAATAATCTTAAAGAAGGAAAACAGCCGGCTGCTACCACTTCAACTTTAGGACAAAATACCAGAGTACCAAAAAGAAAAACACCATTTGAAGTTAGGAAAAGCAAAACATGTTTGGACCTAGAAAACGGCGACTGGTGTTTAGCACTGTCTTGTTTACTGTGGTAATAACGCTCTCCAGATTCAGGCAGAAGTGTCTTTGTGACTGATAGCCGATGGGAGGGGTGAGAGCTGCTTGACCATGTTTGCATTTAAACTAGGGGTGGGAATTTAATGCATTATGATGATACGTTATGATTAATTAATTAAACAAAAATAATGCATTTAATAATTACTGCTTGAGCCCCAGCACCCCCCACTGAGAGGCCGCAAGAGTTTAGCATCAAAATGTATGCCCTCTATAGTATCAATAAATATCATCAAGCTGCATCTCTAAATAATCTGCAGAGCCTGGGCTACAAGATCATATGAACCATTTTTTTACGTGTTCCAAACACAATTAAAACTGCAATTAAATGAATCATGACAAATCACTATTCATGAAGGAAAGACAGAAACAAAAAATCTACTTTTAATGTTGTGTTTTGTAGTTGATCGAGAGCAGGCAACTTTATCCATTTGAACTTTATTGCAGCAGAAGGGACAATCATACACACAGCAATCCTCTTGTAACTAGGCAGAACTTCCCCTGAACTCTACACTACACCTCTACATGAGCAGTACTCTGCTGCCACCTGGTGTTAAGTTCAGTACACAACATTTACATTGTTCCATTTACACTTCATCAATGCCACATGTACTAACTTTTACACATCCCAACAATTCCCACAACAGTCACATTCATAATGAAAGTAATTATATAAACCTTGTGGTTATGGATATAAACTCATTAATGTGGGTATGCCATCTGTGCCTCACTAAAATTATTTTTAATAAAGAAAAAAATGTGTGTGGGCAAATTGTCTTGAAAATTTAAAATGTGATTAATCAAATTTAATCAATTACAATGGCTCCGATTAACTAGATACATCTTTAATCGAGTCCCACAGATTGGCAGATTGCAATTTTAACCTGCAGACTCAGCTTGAATCTGTAACCAAACTTTGAAAAATCACTTATTTTTTTATTCTCATCTCTTGTGTTGTTTCACTTCTTTTTACAAATCCAAATCTCTCTCTCTCTCTCTCTCTCACACACACACACACACACACACACACACACACACACACACACACACACACACACACACACACACACCTGAACATTTTAAGTATTTTGTTTAACAAAATAATTTAATGTTCATATTTTTGTCCCTTTCGTTCCAGATGTATCCTCTGAGAAGTTTTAGCTTCATGTGAGCACTGATGTTTTTTAGTGGATACAGAACATGGTCAGTCCCCATTGATATTG
The DNA here is from genome assembly GCF_043380555.1 of Nothobranchius furzeri. NCBI lineage: Eukaryota > Metazoa > Chordata > Actinopteri > Cyprinodontiformes > Nothobranchiidae > Nothobranchius > Nothobranchius furzeri. Next base: position 874,612 of record NC_091744.1, on the reverse strand, counting down.
AATAAAGGCTGTCTAACACCTGCTGCTTTTGTTACCTGAGCAAGAGCCAGGCCTACCTCTTTAGTTCTTCTGGCTAAATGGATGCAAATTACAGAAAGCAATTTGTTTAAAGTATTTAAAGATGTGTTTTGCATTCCCATAGTCGCTGTAACTGTTAGCTGCACTTGAAGGGACGCAGATGAAGTTTGTGCAGCATGCTTCACAGCTTTGGTGCAGCTGTACACACACTTGGGACAGCGACAAACAAATTTGCACGTGGATATGTTAAGATACGGTGCAGGTATGCGATCACTTAAACATGTCCAGTTACTGTCACTGAGAAGGGATTAATTAAGACTTTGACCCCCTCACTAAATGCAGAGCTAGCATTATATTCTACTGATTCATGGTCTTTTTAACGTGCAAAGTCTGTTCCTTCAACTAAAACACAACTTCCCCTGCAGGAGAGACAACGTCACAGTGAGACTACTACCAATAAGGGGGAAATCAGTCTGGAGCACATCCTTACATTTTTCACTCTTCTCCCTTTCATTCAGCTCTCCTTTTATTATTGTCACCCTGCTCTCTACAACACTTATCTGACTCCACTTTACCTGCAATTTGCTCTTCTCTTTCTCTTTTTTGGCCCGACTCTGGCCTCATCTCGTCTCCCAACAGTACAGGTGCTCAAAAAGTCAAGTGGACTCAGAGTGCTCCTCCTGTAAAGCTGTCGGCTCGGTCAACAATCCTCCTGTATCCAGGGCCCCAAATGCTACCAGTTGCCATTTTTGGCTCTGATTTTTAAAACGATCCTTTGTGAAGCTGTTTTTAATAGAAAGGATGAGATGGCATTTGGTTTTGTGATATTTTAGAAACAGGGAACTCTGACTAATGGAACAGATGCTGTGTTAGATTTGCTAAGAAGACCTATGGCAATGGTATATTGTACACAAGTTTCACTTAGTGGTATCAATTCTTTTTAATGTACAGTACAGGCCAAAAATTTGGACACACCTTCTCATTCAATGTGTTTTCTTTATTTTCATGACCATGACCAGTTACAAAGGGGCCAGCAAGTGCTAAACACCTCTGGAAACTCCAAGAAAGTTGGAAATACATTTCAGGTGACTAAAGCCTGGTTCATGCTTCTCCGTCAGCTCCGCAAGGGACAGACACGCACGGATTGACGGAAGCGTTTTGCTCTCATGCTTTTCCGTCTCCTGGAGAGTGTTGCAAAGCAATTGCCCGCCAGGACAACAGAGGGCGTAGCGCTGTTCTGTGGTATCCTGTCATGCATCGGTCCAAGATAGTGGGTTAATGTTGTGTTTTTTTTTTTTATATATAAGAGACTTTTTAACACGGATAAATTTGTCTCTCGTCCTCCTCCACCTCTTCATGCGCTCGCCACCTCTAAACCCACGTTTCCTGTCATTTCCGTCCACAAATAAAACGCTTGCTGCGCATCTTTTCACTCCTCCAGTCACGGGGAATTAAAAGTTTATGTTTTTAGAGTTTTTTCGCGAGGTCTTCTTCAAGCTGCTCCTTGTCTGCTGCTAGTTATCCTCGGCTCTCTTTATGTTTTTGAGGGCGCAATGGCGGCGCTTAGACAACAGTGGCGTCCTGACCAATCACAAGCTTGCGTTGTCCGTCTCGACTGATGGATGTGTAGAAAAGAGAGCTCGACTCCGTCCGTCCTTGCGGAGCTCTCCGGCAGGCCCGAAGGACGTTGCGTGTCTCCGCACTGACGCAGACGGAGAAGCATGAATCAGGCTTAAGTCTTGAAGCTCATCAAGAGAATGCCAAGAGTGTACAAAGCAGTAAACAGAATAAAGGTGGATTTTTTTAATTTAATTTTTTTTTAAGAAAACAGAATATAAAACATGTTTTCAGTTATTTCACCTGTTTTGGTTAAGTTCACAACTCCACATGTGTTCATTCATAGTTTTGATGCCTTCAGTGAGAATCTATCTATGTAAATGTAAAGAAAACACACTGAATGAGAAGGTGTGTCCAAACTTTTGACCTCTGCTGTATAAAGTTCAAACATTTAAACTATTCAAATGCAATTTAAGAAAATATTTTCAATTGTGGTTTAATTTAAGGGACAATTTTAGTTCTTAAAGTAATAGTTGAATGAAAATAAACTGCTATAGCAATAAAAATGCAAGAATGAACAGACTGTTAAACTTTACAATTTTCTCTAATTCAGCAATGAAAAATTACAAGGTCATACCATTTTTATGTTATTAATAAAATAATAGGACTTAAATTTACTTTAATATTTTGTATTTATCCCTTCTTTTTAAGCATTCTTAATGCATTCCAGTCCCTCCAAAGTGTCTATTTTTAAAAATGAACATGTTTTCATGGGTAGAAGTTTGAGTTTGCATCCACACCACCTCGTTTTAAAAAAAAACTCTGTCCACACGTACCCGGATAAATACGTTGTTAAGGACATGCCAGACCTGTAGGCGGCAGTACTTCCCCCGTTCTTAACCTCGTCCTTCGTCTGTGGTCTTCCACAAAGAGCAGTAATTCCGCTTGCAAAAACAAACAAGCAGAAAGCGCTTGGACAATTGATAAAGCGAGCGCAGCTCTGAGGGCGTCCATGCTGTCGGCTAGTGTAAACACAGGTCGCACACGTGATGTCAGCAGTTTTTTGTCGCGGAAAGTGACGTTGCGGACCTTAAAACTCCGGTTTTGTCCGTCCACACGCAGACACCCAAAACGGAGAAAACGCAGATCTTCACTTTGGCCGGAGTTTTTAAAAAAGATCAGTTTTCGTGTGAAAAAACTCAGTTTTCGTGTGGATGACAGGCCAAAACGTAGAAAAATATCTACGTTTTGGCAGATCCCTGGCTACGTGTGGACAGGGCCAAATCAACCAAAATGTCAGATTCTTAGGCCTATACAGACAGAGAATCAAGAGCATTTCCCAGTTAAACAAAATGCAATGATGAACGTATTAAAATGTCCAGCGTATAAAGGTTACACAGTGATATAGTAACTGTTTATACAGAAGCTTTAGAACATTATAACATTTTTGTAGTAACAGATGTTTTACGGTTAAATTGCAATAAGGAAATAATTTCCATCATAAGGACAATCTATTTTGAAATCCTCAAAACCTTCATTCCAAATTCTTTTAGACCAGTTATTGTTGTTCCTCACTGTTTGTATTTATTACTCATGTGTTTCCACCTTTGCTTTTTTAATTTTTTTTTCTTTTGGACAGCTTTACCATCTTGTCTCTTTACTACTCAGTTTCAGCAACATCACAGAACTGTTTTAGCTGCAAAAAGTATACAAAAAGACTTATGAACTCTGCATAAAACATTAGGGCAAGAGAGTTGGCATATTAGATGCCAACAAGACTGATTCATTCAGTTTGCAAACCACTTTGTCTTATTCAGCATTGTGGAAGCCTGTCCTAGCTGTTCTCAGGCAATAGAGGGTACACCTTTGATAGTTTGCCAGCCCACTATAAGGTTAATCATAATCATGGACGTAATTTTGGGGGGGGGCAGGGGGGACATGTCCCCCCCACTTTTTCCAAAGTCAAGTTTTGACCCCTGCACTTTTTACAATCCAAAAACAATATTACGCTATATTAAATTGACACTGGTTGAGCTCTAGGACCAAGTAGAAAAAGACAGTTTGTGTTGAAGCCTGTTTCCCATTAGAACACACTGTAAAGATACCCCCCCGTGCCCCCTCCACTTCTAAAGTGAAAATTACGTCCATGATCATAATACACTTGGAAACACAACTTTTCACTAAAATACCCACTGCTATAATCATTAGCATCTCCAAATGACCTGTGACTCAGAGCCCTGCCCTCCTGTTAAAAGTAAACAAAGCTTCCTTTTTACATTCAAACAACTAGGTTTAGTTGAACCAGTTGACATAAATTGGTTAAATAAAATTAACATTTAATTTCAATAAGTGTGTTCAGCAATGACAGCAATCCATTTTAACTCGTTCACTGCCATTGATGACTAAAGTCGTGAAAATGAAAATAAATGTGGGCGTACGTTTCGCTTTTGTAAACAGAATCAGCTGAGTTGGTAAACTAGAGTGATACTGAGCTCCAGGAGCTTCATTTTGTTGGAGCTGGAGCTCAAATCAACAGATAGTCAACAGGGACTGTAGAGATGGACACCTTTAAATGCAGCTTGTCCAAAAAAAAAAAAACTTAAGGAGCGTGACGCCAGTCACAATAAAAGGCAAGTTATGTACAAGCTAAGAGGAAGTGACAACACAGCAACCACCCTTATACCGCCTCTGCGTATTCTTTTGTAAGGAGGATACGATTGCGCCGCATTACCACCACTTTTTACATGGTCCCCTTATAAATCTGCCAGTTTGTTCCAGGTCCCCTGACTTCCTGCAACAGTCTACAAACACGCAATTGTGATTAATACCGGGGAGCACAGGTTTTGAGCTCCGCTGAGACAGAGCACATCAGACACGAATAAAAGACAGACAGTTCCAGAGTGGACATGAACAATTGTGTATTATTTATATTTTTGGGGTGGCGCCACTTTGAGATTGTTCCTATGGCCATGAGCAGGATGCAGCTGCCTATGACAAATCAGTGCTCTCCATACTTTCTGCTCAAATGTAGTACCCTGAGAGTCATTTTAAATTATGTAATAAAAGTTTTTATGGGCTCCGCTTAGGTGTGTCAGTTGCCGGCTTCCAGGGGAGCCCGGCTCCCTCTAGCTCCCCCATAATTTAAACCTTGAAGCTAGCAGGCACATCAGTTAAATCAAAAATTCAAGTGAAAGCTGATTTCAAACCTTTATAATTACAAAGTGGATGCCTATTGGGATTTGTAGCACACAACTAGTAACCACTTGTTTCTGTGTGACGCTAAACTGAACTGGAAAGTGTTTATTTGAACATCTCAGTATTTAGAGGTTCGAGAGTTTTAAAATGAAAGGCTTTTACTTTGGAACTGATCTTCTAGAACTCAGCTAGCTCATCCTGGATCAGAACTCATCCCTATATCTTTGAATTGAGGTTGTTCAAAAAGCAATCTGCAACAGGCAAGAAATAAACATTTCATTTTTTTTTCAAATAAATTCACTTCAAAAGATGCCTTTAATACACCTTTGAAACAGCAGGCCCTTTTAAACCACATGCTTTTATATTTATGTGAAATTATCACGTTTATCTCTGCTGGATCAGCAAAAACAAAGAGCAGCAGTAAGCCCAATCTTTTTGGTCAATGGGTTATTTATTAAAATCCAAAGAAAAGCTGATAAGGTGAATGAGTGATGTCAAACATAGAAGGAAAAACAAAATTAGAATAACTGTCTCCCTAGACCAAAAATAATTATCAATAGATATCTGGCTGACCTATCTCTGGTAGATTGGTTTGCTAAAAATTCCTCTCCTGCTGCGTCCTCACTGATTATATTTTACTAGAAGAGATGCAGCCGTGTGTGTGAAGGCTGCAGTATGCCTCCTAATTGTTAAACCTCTGATCATTTAACAATAGGAGTTGTTAATAACGTGAGCATCAACAGTGGCGAACTACTGATGGATGAGATGATAATAAAACCTTGCATCCGTTATTAATTGACTCTTATTATAAATTCCCTGTGTATTCCTGTTAATGTGTGAACTTTGAGCTGTGTGTGTGTGTGTGTGTGTGTGTGTGTGTGTGTGTGTGTGTGTGTGTGTGTGTGTGTGTGTGTGTGTGTGTGTGTGTGTGTGTAATGAGGGAGGGCTCTCTTCATGAATAATAAATACCGTAAATCCGCTAATACAGGCACGGGCCTGTATTTGACCCAAGCTCATCAAGCTCCAGGCCTTTATTGGAAGGAGGACCAGAATTAGAGGCAGGCCTCTCTTTCTATTTGAGCAAAATGAACTAATGGTTCGCTGGAGTTTTTGACAATTAAAATTGCGTCCACATTTTCAAAAGTTAAACACATTTCTTTTAACAACGGTAGTTTCTGCTTCAGCCCCCCCCCCCCCCCCCCCCCTGCTTCAGCCCTCTCCCCCCTCCCCCTGCTTCAGCCCTCTCCCCCCTCCCCCTGCGCAGTGGCTGCAAACTCACTGATGCGCCTGCAGCCTCTCGGAGTTCCTGCTGCTCTAAATATTAAAATAATTATTTCATTTTCTGTTCCTCACTTCTGATTACCTTCAGTGGTGTCTGTTTGTTGCAACCAGCAGGTACAAAAACTAATTTGTTTTTATTTGACTATTTTTCTGTCCTGCCTGTTTATTATCTTCCTGCATCTCCTCTCAATCCTAAAGAGAAACTGCTACCTGGGTTCATATATATTCACCTTATGAGCTACCTTTGAACTGCAGTTCTAAAAGATCTACCGACCGCTAAAACAGCGGAGTGCTCGCCGGCCACATCAGTTAGGTGCGTCACCGAGGACAAAACAGGTGATGCGCCCCGATCCACAGCAGCGAAAAGCATCAGGCACAAATAAAAGAATAAAAAAACAAAAAACATGAAAGGAAATGAGCCGACATGAACAATTGCATGTAGTTTTTGAGGCGGCGACACCTGATTTGTGTCAGAACCCAAGCCCCCGGACCGGCCTCTCCCAGCTAACCGGCCTCCATCTTGGACCACATTTCCCAGCATGCTCCTTGCGGGAACTCCCGGCATTCTCCCAGTCACACCCAAGCCTATATATGGAAGATGCCGCACTGGCTCTTCACTCAGTCATCGTTTCATTGAAACCCATGATCAGAGTTCTCTACCTAATAATCCAGACATCAAACATCCTTACCAAGCTCAACTCCCGTACCCAGTCGACCATCGTGACACTTTGATAATGTTACTGTGGCCGTGCTCAGGACGCAGATGTCTGGAGCGCGTCAACAATCAGAGCTTTGCATGCGCAAGGTGGTTAAGGTTAGGATGGGGGTGAGGGGAAGGTTAAATTGCAAGAGGGTAAAGGTCACAATTTGGTTAAATGTCCATTTTACGGCGGGTGTCAGTACCGACGCTCTGGCACAGCGTGTCGCCTCCCGATGCGCAGGAGCTCGTCACCTGCTGACAGCAGGCTGCTGTCTTTTCCGTGGACTGCATCTTGCTGGTCATTATCACGTGACAGCGACTAGTCGATGACAGGCATAAAATGTCACTATAGAGCAGTGAAGTCCACTAGTGACTAGTTCATACAACCCCTGCTACTGCTCCCCAGAGTGTTCTGCAGGATAATCAGCACGTTCTCTTTGAACTTGATATCAAATTTTCGCCTCCTCTTCGTCTCCGCACGGTTAAAGTTACCCTCGCGGTCTATCACTGGCAAATCAAAAGTGAGACGATGACACAACCGCCCCCGTACTTGCTTGGTACCACATTCCACCCGGCCACAATAAAAAACGGCCATTATTCACCTCCGCCGACTCCGACACCGGCCAAAATATGATACCCGGCAGTTAATTAAATACAGGCTAATATTAGAGGATTTACGGTATTCACTTTTAACTTCTGCTACAGATTCATCCACTTTCAAACTCAAGGGTATGAAGTGTTTGTGGGAAGACACAGAAAAAGAGCAAATATGGCATTGTGTGCCAAAGATGGAGAAAAAAGGAAAAAGAAATGTCTGAAAATCTTAAATAATGTTGTCGGGGTATTATTTATATGTGCGCTTGTGCAGTAGATCCTCTAATCTCTAACTATGCATCAAGTTGGATCATTATTGTATTATTCAGGCAGTGGATAGGAGCCGTTGCCTCCATCGTGGGCCCACATTATATTTGAAATTGGTCAGAATGATAGATCCCCAAATGAAGAAGCATCTTCTCATTCTTTCAGCAAGTTTCTTTTCCCTGCAGAGAGAAGATATACACTGCTGCGATGCACCGTGGGAGCACATTATGGAATTAGCAGCTGTGGTTTGATGCATGGAAAATCCCAACCGTAAATCCTAACAAAAAACATTTTACTCTCTACCCACTGCAGTGTCATATAATCTCATCATAAACATGCTTCTACTCACAATTACAGCGTTTTTTTAAACTGCAGCAATGTGTGCTTTGTACATACTCACTCCTTGGAAGAAATAAGGTATGTTTCCTCCTCAGAGCCTTTTCCAGGAGGCCATTCTTTACCTCTATGTATATCCATTAATGAAAACAAAACATTGAAAATGGCCCTGGTACAGAGGAAGTACTTTGAAAATTACCTGAAAGATGTTCACAGCCAACACAATTGCAAACAATTTGGAGTGCTCGCATAACTTTCACATAAATAAATGAAAATCAAGAATTCTTCATAACCGCAGAACCAGAGAACCAGCTAGGCTAAAAATAAGGCTGCAGGTAAACTACAAGGAATGGGAATGCCAATCGAGAAGATGTGGTAACCATCATGTTTAAGCAGATAAACTATGCTGATGTTCCCTTAGGACATAAGACACATTAAGCAGATGCCTACTTAAAGGGTGCATTTGGGAATATTAATTAGCCAACACACTCATATTTGCATCTACAAACCCAGTTTTAATTGTCTGTCGCGTGTCGAAACCATAGTTAATGTTTGGTGAGCTTTATTGATCCCATGATAATGGCAAGAGCGTCATGTGGTCACCCATTTGTTCCGTAAATCAATGACACGTTACAGAGAGAGACAAACATTTCAGGGAAACTAATTAGGGTGCGAGTTGTGTAGGTTTGGGTGTGTGTGTGTGTGTGTGTGTGTGTGTGTTCAAATTACAGCTGCTTGCTGCAATAGTTTGAAGACAAATCAATAATGAGAGAAGAATCGCTCATGTTAAGAAAATGGATTTTCTACCATTTATTTACACAACAGTGATTACTGCCGAGGTTTCCCCAAAAACCCACAGGTCCACTGTGTAAAAACTCATCTGGGGTGAAGATGAATGTGTTAGTGTGGTTCTAATGCCAGTTGTTTAGGTCTATTTTTATTTACATATGAAATTCTGTTTATATATGTCTAAGTGTGACTTTGTGTGGGCATGTGCAATTATATTTGAGTCAGTGTGAAAGTAAAGAAGAAAGGCATACGTCTAATTGTCTTTCTTCTTCCATCGAACCATATGGGAACACCATCCAAGAAAGGCAAAGAGAGGGTTTGTGTGAAGAGTTGTTTTTGGCCATGTTGAGTGTTTGTAATGAGATTTAAAAGACAGTATCACAGGGTAGTGGGAAGGAAAATAGTTCAGAGAAGAAAAAAAGTTGATTTACTTCCTACGGATGAAACTTTTCTTTCTATTCTGTTTTATTTAACCCCTTTGAATTTAAATGAAACTCCATGAACTGAGAAAATGCCTTGTCATGTCATGTAACAGGATTACATTGATGAATTAAATGTGGGCAGTAGTAGCTCAAGAGGTAAAGCAGGTTGTCTAGTAATCGGAGGGTTGTAGGTTTGATCCCGGCTCCTGCCAGAGAATGCTGCTGTTGTGTCCTTGGGCAAGACACCTAACCCACTTTGCCTGCTGGTGGTGGTCGGAGGGACCAGTGGTGCCTGTGTTTGGCAGTCTTGCTTCCATCGGTGCACCACAGGGCAGCTGTGGCTACACTAAGTCACGCCCACCTACCTCTAGATGATGGGTCCCCAGACGAACAAAAAAATGAATACAGGTCAATGGGGCTAAAAACGCTATTTTCTAATCCCGCTTGTTATGCGCCATGGGTTTCACGTATGGTGTCCGTGAATTTTAAAGAAGATTTTTGATACCAGTAACGAGCTTTTTTTCGAATGTGGGAAATGCTATTTTAGGTTTTGTGTGAAAATAAGTCCAGGACTACAAATGTGCTTCATGGATGTGACGTCATTGAACCAGACATGGAGAAAACTGTAAGTTCAGCAAACTTCAAATCCTTCCCACAGGAGGAAAGACCCACCATAAATTTGGCCATTTGGTAAGGAGCAGCTAAATTAGGAGACAGGAGATTATATGGTGACGTCATATATGAGACGTGCCATTTTCTGGTGTGTTGTCATGCTAATTATGAGCATTTACAAGCTGATAAATCTTAAAGTACATGACTGGCATGGTCGAAACACCCATCAGTTTTCATTTAAATTCCAGTACAACGTATGTGTGATCCAGGGTCTAAGGCAAAGCGGATTAGAAAATAGCTCTTTTACAAATATGACATTTGAGAAATTTGAGCTGTTTTAGAATGGTAGTGATCCACTTTTCAGTTGAGTTCATTCAGACCATGTTGACAAGATAAATAAATGGCTCATCTGTATGAACTCAACATCCTGTTATAGCATGTAGCGGAGACAAATTGATGATTTTATCTGTTATGACCACAAAGATGTAATATTCTATAGAAATATAAAATATTAACCTGCGAGGTCTTTATTTTAATTATTCACGAGATTCTAGGATTTAATTCAGAAGATCTAGGTTATTTGCTTTTTCAGTGATCAACCACACCTCGTGTTACTTCAAGAAGGACTCAAGTTTATAAAAGTAAGAATTTCTTTTACAAACTGTTTAAAACATGATAAATTGGTTAACTATTATTTACTGTGAATGGATGGAGCTAAAGGTAATGTCTGGAACCTATGTGTGGATGCGATGTTGGTCAGAACTTCTGTATCTCAGAGAGCTGAGTTCTGGATGTAAAAGAATTTGGTCTGTGTTAAACTAAGAGGTTGACTGTTATCAACAACCTTCATCAGACGCTATCTGTGTGTCTACATTACCCGTATTCAGAGACGATCTGGAGGTCATAAATAATCATATGAATTCATGTGAGTAACTGTAATGCAAAATAGATGACATTGAAAACATTTTTAAATCACCCTGGAAGTTGGGAGATTGGGGCTGGACACACTAGCCATTAGCTCAACGCTAAATCTGAGCTGAAGCCATTCAGAAAGCTCTCTGCAGTGACCAAGATAATAATTGTTTATGACGTTATAAGAGAAACACAGCTCAGAACGGCCGAAGCATCCATTTAAGGGGCTTCTTGAGATTATGCTAAGTAAACGTTCACACTATTTCTTAGTTTGACACAAAAGCTGATCACAAACCAGACAAATAAATCTAAATGTTTCTGAGCGCTCACTAGAAACTTTCTGGTGCTGAGTATCTGATGAACACAGGACATACTTGATGCTCACCAAACAAGCCAAATGTCCTTAAACACCACCTGCTATAAGAATGGCTGCTGAAGAGTAAATATGTAAGTTTTTGATGCATTACGTCTGACATTGTCATTCAAAAACACAAGATATCAAAAATAACAGTTTAATTTAGCATTGTAATATTCTTGCCAATCTGGCTTAAAGAAGATTACAAGACAGTTTTTTGTGCACGTGAACTGATTTTCATTCCTTCTTCTTGTTCATTTAGAATAATAATAATAATAATACATTTTATTTCAAAGCGCCTTTCAGGACACCCAAGGTCACTTTACACAAAACACGTAATAAAATACAATAAAACAATAATAAAACCCAAAGAAGAAAAAACAGAGAGAAACATTTCAATAAAATCAGAGGTTGTAGGCAGATTTAAACATATGTGTTTTGAGTTTTGATTGGAAAAGGGTAAAACTGTCGATGTTCCTGATGTCTGGGGGAAGTGAGTTCCAGAGTCGAGGAGCAGAGCGGCTGAAAGCTCTGCTCCCCATGGTAGCGAGACGGGCAGAAGGAACCGCAAGATGGATGGAAGAAGAAGATCTGAGTGAACGGGACGGGGTGTGAATACTTATAAGGTCTGAGATATATGGAGGAGAGAGGTTGTGGATTGCTTTGAATGTATGGAGGAGAATTTTGAAGATGGGCCTGAATTTAACTGGGAGCCAGTGGAGCTGCTGGAGAACCGGCGTGATGTGGTGAAAGGAAGGGGTTCTGGTGATAATACGGGCTGCTGAATTCTGGACCAGTTGCAGTTTATGAAGGAGTTTGTTGGGGAGACCATAAAGAAGTGAATTGCAATAGTCGAGACGGGAGGTGACGAGGCTGTGGACGAGAATGGCGGCAGTGTGAGGGGTCAGTGAGGGACGAAGACGGTTTATGGAACGTAGATGGAAGTATGCTGACCGAATTAAGTTATTAATGTGAGCCTGAAAAGAAAGGGAGCTGTCGAGAATGACACCCAGACTCTTGACATGAGGTGAGGGGGAGACTGTGGCACTGTCAATAGTTAAAGAAAAGCTGTCAGATGTTGAGAGGGTGGAGTTAGTGCCAACTAGAAGAAGTTCAGTTTTATTGCCGTTGAGTTTGAGGAAATTAGAGGTGAACCATGATTTGATTTCAGAGAGGCAGAGTGTAAGGGAGGATGGTGGGAGAGTTGAGTTGGGCTTACTGGAAATGTAGAGCTGGGTGTCATCTGCAAAGCAGTGAAACTGGATATTGAATTTGCGGAAGATTTTGCCGATAGGGAGGAGATATACTATGAAGAGGAGGGGCCCCAGGACAGAGCCCTGGGGCACACCTGACTTGACTGGGGAGGGTTCTGAGGTAAAGGATTTTAACTGGATGAACTGAGTGCGGCCAGTAAGGTAAGATTGAAACCAGCGGAGGGGGGTGTGAGTGATGCCTAAGGAATAGAGTCTATTAAGGAGGATGGGATGAGAAATGGTGTCAAAGGCCGCACTCAGATCGAGGAGAATAAGAATAGAGATTAAACCAGAATCAGCAGCAATGAGTAGGTCGTTAGTGATCTTGATGAGAGCTGTTTCTGTGCTGTGGTGGGGACGGAAGCCAGACTGAAACTGTTCATAAAGGTTATTGCGGGTGAGATGTGAATGGAGCTGAGATGCAACAGTTTTCTCAAGGACTTTGGAAATGAAGGGAAGATGGGAAATGGGACGGAGGTTATTGAAATCATTGGGATCTAAACCAGGTTTTTTTAGAATAGGGCTGACTGAAGCGGATTTGAATAGGGATGGGACCGTACCAGAGGATAGTGAGGAATGAATAATGGCTGTTATAAAAGGGAGCAGAGAAGAAAGGCAGGATTTAACTAAAACAGTTGGAATAGGGTCCAGTTGACAGGTGGAAGGTTTGGATTTGGTGATGTAATCTAATATTTCTGAGGGATGGGGAAGTTCAAAGGAGGAGAACGGAATGGTGGGTTCAAATAAATCAGGAGAGGGAGGGGAGGAATGAGGTAAAGAGAGATGGATTCTATTGACCTTCTCATTAAAAAACTGAAGGAGAGAGTTACAGGTTTCTGAAGAGTAAAGATGGATGGGTAAGGAGTCGGGAGGCTGAAAAATGCTGTTCATGATGGAAAATAATGTTTTAGTGTTGCTGGAGTTGGACGAGATGAGACCGGAGTAATACTGAGATTTGGCATGGGAGATGGAGTCCTTGTAGAGAGAAATCTGAGCAGAATATAAGTCTTTATGGATGGTGAGACCGGTTTTCTTGTAGAGTCTTTCAAGCCTCCGGTTGGTAGCTTTCAAGGAGCGAAGGGCAGGGGTGAACCATGGAGCAGACCGAGTAAAATATACAGAGCGGGATTTGATGGGAGCAAATGAATTAAGGATAGAAACCAGACCGTTATTGTACTGAATGACAAGATCATCGGGAGTAGAGGACAAGTTAGGGGTCAAGGTGGCAAAACTGGAGGACAGGGAGGCTAGATCAATGTCCTTAATATTACGAAAAGAAATGATACGTGGTGACTTGATGATGGAGAGACGGAGGGGAACAGAAGCATCCGTATGTTTAAAACCTTTATTTTACATATCAAACAAGACCTAAATCACATTAGATTGCAAAAGGCTATCAGCTCAAATGTTTTTAATCAAATTAAACTGATCATTCAAATTATGTTTCCTTAGTCAGATTTCTGGTGTCTAATAACCAGAGGATAAATAAAGCTTTAAACTGAGCCAATTAATGAGAATGACCAGTTGGGCATCCCATCTCCGCTTTTCTGTTTAAAAGGTCAGTAACACAACAACTTTAACAAGCACTGAGAGGAATTCTAGAAAGTCATTTGAGAAATTTCAGAATAAATAACAAAGAGAATCTGCATCATGTGTAAGATCAGTATTTAATGTTTCCAAACTAATAACAGCAGATAAAAGCGGTCACTGTGAATTAAAAACAAACAACGTGATAATCTAGTAGAGGTAGTTTAAAGAATCTTTCAGCAGCTGCCCTCGGTTTAAATAAGATAAACCTACAAGTTAACTTCCCATGTTGCCTTTTAATTTGTTGACAGGGTGAGTAATCTTTAGTTTTCTGACTTTATTTGGAAGTTACTTACAAACCCTGAAGTGCTCTTTTGTTGAAGCTTGTAAAATGTCCAATTTCCTTAATTCTTTTACGATTCTGATCATTGTGCAAGGATCCGCGCCAAAGGGCAGACAGCACCAGACCAGAGAAACCAAACAATCCAACATGGTCAGGCACTGGGGCAGATTAACAGCACTAGCATAATTAGCTCCCAGAGCCCTTTGTGTTGTATTTTGTTTGCCAGGGGTCAGAGATGCACTCAGCGAGCTGCTGGAATGACATTCTGCTAAAACAGCTATCTCATTTACATTTCCAAGGTATCACTGTTATGGCTGCCTGTAATTCAATGACAGCTTCCAAACTCACAAAATGTTGTTTACAGTGACACGCAAATGCTGCTTTAATTTATGTTGTGCAGCATTATAATTGTAAAGAAAGCAGCACTTTCAGAGACATATCTAAAAATGTGTCCTTTTGCATCAGTGCTTGTTTTACCTGAGCTGTGTGATGCTGCTGACTGATGTCATACTGCAGATTATTCAAATAAATGCATGAGCACAAATGATAAAACTAAAGAAAGAGGTCCATCACTGGAGCAAAAACAACTATAAATATAATGGTTTGCAACAAATAAATGCATTGCACTGCTGGACTGAATCAAAACATAATTGAATCTCTATTGAGATTTTTAGGATCTGTCTTCAGTGAAAGAATTAGCATAAACAGGCGGGTGGTATGCACGCTGACGAAATTCTCTGCTCAGCTGAAAACTCTCACTCAGATCATTTGTTTGACTGTTTGGTCTCGTGGGCAACCTGCGACTCGGCATCCACATTGATGTTCCTTTGACATTTTCCACCTGCTTAACATATTTTCCGAACAAATCATGCCTCTTCCACACCAACGGCATCTATTTAGGAAGAATTAAGGACTCTGATTAGAGCTGGGCGATATGGATCAAAACTTATATATCAATATATTTTAGCTGAATTCCGATATACGATATATATGGATAATTTTTCTCCTGTAAAATATTTACAAGTTAACTCCCTTAAAGCTGTTTTGAGAAATTGTATAACTACTCAGTAGATTAAATGCATAATCTCTGTCTGTCTGTGCTTTTCCAAATGAGTACTTCGTCAGCTAGTTCAACCAACACATTGGCAATCAGACTAACTTTCATCCCTGGCAACAAGCGAAGAGGTAAATGTGTAAAACAACGTTTATGAATGGCAAAACGTTTGTAACTGCTTGCTATAAATCTTTAAATGCCTTTTGTCCTCACAGGCCTCTGTAGAAGGGAACATCTAATATGGCATTGCCCAGAGACTTAGACCTGCTCCCATGTATTTTAGACCCGATTTTTATAGTTTTACAAAGCCGATAATATTTCTCAACAACTGGGCATCACTGAATTCATTTTTAAAATTTTGATGGATATTTTCAGAGATTAATAGAAAAAACTACACATTGTTGCAAAAAAAAGATAATTTTCTAAATAGGTCTATTTAAAATATATAATAATAATAATAATCCTTATTTCAATAAATCCACTGTGGTCTCTGGTATGAATGAATGTTTTAATTCAGTGTCAGTGGAAAAAAGGTTGATGTTTCAGGGACTTAGAAAGAGGGGTCGGGGTGAAAAAACCACGGACTCCGATTATTAACATTTATGTTGTGCAGAAATCTCATTTCTGATTAGCGAACAGCTACATGACTACACCACTGCCTCCATTTGCTCTTCTTTCTTGATTAAATAATGCAACATTGATGTTTTATCTCCACAGGTAACACAAGCTTGAACAGGCTCCGCCATATTTCGGACTTGCTAATGCTAATAGTTAGTTTCTGAAAGCCGAGAAACACTGTAATTTCTCCTGGCCGCTAAGTCAATGCAGCCTCCCGTGGTCACAAACCAAGATATTTGAGAACATGAATGCAAATTTTCAGTGTGAGATAGATCCACGTGGCTTTTTCTGACCTGAGCGTTTCCCTATCTATTTTCTTTTACAAGCTAACACAGGAAATGGGGGTTGAAGACTATTTTCACATCCAGCATGGCTTGGTCACCACAGAGCCACCAAAGTATTTTACTACCATTTAAAACAACTTTAGTCCCAAATTCGACAGAGAAGAATGCAAATGTGAATTATTTTATTTTTTATAAAATTTTGCAAAGCCATAAATTCTGCATGTTGATATTAATTTAGCTTCATATAGGGGTACGCTGTGGAAACTATCAAAGGTTCTTGTTAGAACTTGATATTGTTCTCCTTCTCAAATAGTAGGGATGAGCGAGTACTCCACTATCTGTATCTGTATCTGTTCAACCAACTAAATTATCTGTATCTGTACTCGGAATGGGCGTGGCATAACCCGGAAATGGGTGTGGTTTACATCAATATATTATTTTAAGTCTGAAATTTATATGGAATTATCAGAAGTTGATATGTGTATTGTTTATTTGAAAACTATTTACAGAGCAGCCTCAGAATTGAGATTAAATATTTTTGATCACAATAGTAAAGAAACTATTACAGAACAAGTGTTTCAATAAAATCAGAACATTAATATGCAAATGCATGGATTAATACATCGGAACTCATGCAGTAGGAACTAGGAAATATGAAATGCTAGAACCAGACACAACTTTATGTATATTTTTTTATTTTAATTTGATCAAACTGATTTTTTTCTTAACGTTCTTGGCATTTTGCCCCACACAAAGTTAAACAAAACAATGTTGATTAAGGTGTGTGTGTCTGAGAGAGACAGAGAGGGTGAGAGGGAGAGAGATGGAGTTAAAAAAAAAATAAAAAACCCGACCGGAGCAGAGGTAGTGAGTGACTGATGCAGCATGGCAGCTCTGTCTTAATGCACATGTAAGTTACAAAAAAAGTAACTTTAAATATTCAACCGAAAAAGAGGCGAGCTGAAAAAACCTAGGGAAAACTGAAGAAACTTGAGCAACGGTGAAGCAATCACAGCAAGATCTGTTACTGTCTGTGTGTGTGCGTGGATGAGCCGGATGGACTGTGCTCCTGACCGGCTAGAGAGTTTTGTGTGTAGGGAGGGGCGGGCGCTCTATGTGACTGGCCAATCACAGAGCGTGAAGACACTCAGTTACCCAATGAGGATTTTCCTTCAGCACGATTACAGATATTTATGAGGTTTACTCGTTTCACGCTTGTATTCATCAAAAATGCTTTATCCGTACCGGATACTCGTCTGAAACGAACGAGTATCCGGCTCATCCCTATCAAATAGCCAAAACAAAGTTCAATTCCATTACTCTGCCTTTTGGCTTATTCATTAATTTATTGATTCCAGTTGTTTTAAAGAAAAATTCTATGTGACCAAATAAAGTCTTATTTTTTTCTAGCATTTGCAGAATTTGCCTTAATCACAACCCAAAAGCCTAATCTGAGGCATGTTGGCTAGTCCAAGGATGTCCTGGAATTGTACGTTTATGGATCAAACTGCTGTCCTTATGGTTGGATAACAATCACTCTTCCCCTCTGAGCAACACATTCTCACACCCTAAGCGTCGGAAACAAACGCTTGGTCAGCCATCCTCCACGTCAGACCCCAGACGCCAAAAGTGCCCTTTTTCGTTACTTATGTGCGAAAAGGGTTTTTCCCTTTTGTAACTGCAGATCCCAGTGCAGCGTAAAACTGATGTGATTAGATATCCGCTGATGCGGCACCGAACCAGCTCGTTTAAACCGCACCTAAACCTTAAATGCGGCACCGAACCACCTCGTTTAACCGCATCTAAACCTTAACGTTTCACTATTATAACCTTCCCCTCTCCCTCATCCTAACCTTAACCCTCTTGCTACCTAAAACGTTACTCTCACTGCGATCAAGCGTTTGTTTTCCGTGCATTCCGACTCTGACAGTCAGAGTCTGACTGTGAATTTTCGTATTTGCCGCCCAAGGGGAACGTTAGAACATACCATCTGGCGAGGGGGAGGTTACACATACCCTCTACTTTTAACCTCCACCTTGGTAGTTGAAACCTCCCCCTCGCGTTGGCTCGGTCCAAACTCGACCAATCACGAGGCGGCTCCCTCCGTTCACTTCACAGAGCCGGCTTTTAGAGCAATCGACACATCACTAACGTGTTCGCTGGCAAGATGGTTAAGGTTAGGTTAGGGGCGAGGGGAAGGTTAAATAAGAAGACAAGGTTAAATAAGAGGATAAGGTTAAGGTGAGGTACAATGAGCTTGTTTGGTGCCCTGGCTGCGGACATTCCATCGCGTCAGTGTAACGCTGCATTGGGATCTGCAGTCAAATAAGGGAAACACCCCTTTTCGCACATAAGTAACGAAAAAGGGCACTTTTGGCGTCTGGGGTCTGACGTGGAGGGTGGCTGACCAAGCGTTTGTTTTTGACGCGCTGGGAGTGAGAACGTGTTGCTCTGAGCTATGCTGCAGGAATCTTCAATCAGGAAATCCTTTCCACAAGTGACAGGAACTGCAAAAGTTACATTAGCTTCAAATTTATTTTTAGTTAATCCTTTGAGATGAGTTTAATTTCAGGATGAGATGAAATCAGAAATTTTGCGTTTTACACAAAACATACCCAAAGGACCAGTGAAGCACAAAGGTCACTATTGATGTCTCAATAGTATCTCAACCCAGGAGTTGATGGATAGAAATCTCACTGAACAGGGACACCTGGAAAAGTACCAGGAGTGGGGCATGCCCTGGATCCCAAAGGTACTCCAAAGGTCCCCGCCAGAGCTGGAGAAGAGGCCAGATCGCAAATTAGACTTACTTGTGTACCTGTCTGCCATCGCCATGCTGATGGAAGGGGCCTATGTGGTCTTTGTCCAAATGGCAGATATTCACAGGACACTACTTGTGTCCCAGAAACGGCTGCTGGATCTGAAACTAAGAGCCACCTTCACCCTGCGGACAATCTGCTGCGATTTTGTCTTGTACCGGCTGGCGTCGGACATCCCGACCAAGGTTTCAGACTAGCGAAAGGCCCGGGATGAGAAAGAAGACAAGGAAGCTGGTCCTTCGACTCAGGCTAAGTAGGAGGACCAGCCAAGGGAGCCGGATAACCTTTTAGGGGACATGCAGCTCCAGGACGAAGTGGAGGACGGTCCTCCAACTGTTCGCAATGAGAGCAAAAGTCTTCCTGCATCTTCCAGTCGACTGTGGATGGCAGAAGAAACAAGTCTGGCCAAGGTAAGAAAGGCTGTGAGAGCCAAACAAGTCTGATCCCGACGACCGGAGCACTTGCTGAGTACATGTCTGCTTGCCAGGGACAGGGCATTCTCGTCCGTTCCAAGGGGACCTTCAAAATTAGGTGTAACCTGATTAGGAAGGATCAATCAGGCAGTTAGGGTTAGTTATGCAAATTTCTATTAGCATTGGTGTGATCATTCGTGTTGTTAATGGTTATTGTACGCCTTTCTTCAGTTCATCTTGACATCATTTTTGAGTAGTTATTAAAAAAAAAACTAAAAAATAAAAATAAAATCCTTTCCCTGGGCTGCCACCTTACCGTGGTGGAGGGTTTGAGTGTCTCAGCGATCCTAGGAGCTAAGTTGTCTGAGGCATTCTGCCTCTGGTAGGGTCACCCATGGCAAACAGGTCCTAGGTGAGGGATCAGACAAAGAGCAGCCCAAAGACCTCTCATGATGAATAAGACATATGGAAAGGTTAGGATTAGGGTTAGGGGATGGGGGGTAAGTACCAACCTTTGACCGAGGTACGTTCTGGCTGTGGACCTCACACAGCTCCCATTCCAATTTTGCAGGACTCAGGGGGCCCGACTGGAGGGCATGGTCATATCCTATCTCATTTTGGTGCAAAGCATCTTGGGTAAAAACACAACAATGTCTCTCATGGCTCTCACAGCCTTTCTTACCTTGGCCATGTCTCTGAGTATTGCACACTTTGTGCTTTTGGGCACTCCAGTGTTGTTGCAGCTCTGAAATATGGCCAAACTGGTAGCAAGTGGCATCTTGGCAGCTGCACTCTCGACTTTTCTCAGTTCATGGGCACTTATTTTGCACCTTGGTTTGCCCACACGCTTCTTGCGACCCTGTTGACTATTTTGAATGAAACGCTTGATTGTTCGATGATCACACTTCAGAAGCTTTGCAATTTTAAGACTGCTGCATCCCTCTGCAAGATATCTCACTATTTTTGACTTTTCTGAGCCTGCCAAGTCCTTCTTTTGACCCATTTTGCCAAAGGAAAGGAAGTTGTCTAATAATTATGCACACCTGATATAGGGTGTTGATGTCATTAGACCACACCCCTTCTCATTACAGAGATGCACATCACCTAATATGCTTATTTAATAGTAGGCTTTCGAGCCTATACAGCTTGGAGTAAGACAACATGCATGAAGAGGATGATGTGGACACAATACTCAATTGCCTAATGATTCTGCACTTCCTGTATAGTGAAGTAACATGTATTTGGTAAATTGAACTAATGTGTGCTGAATTAATTTTAAAGTAATGAAAAACTATGACGTGAGAAAAATATATACACACAGAAGCGAGAGTAGAGACAGAGACGAGCCAGTTTCGGCAGCTGCCCCGAACACACTAACTGATTCAGGCAGAGCACATGCGCCAACTCTGCGCAGGTTCTGCGTGGACTTCTGCGTGGACTTTCGCCATCTCAGTGCAGTCACCAAGAAGGACTCGTACCCGCTTCTGCGGATCGACGAGGCCCTAGAATACGTCTGCAGCTCCAGCTGGTTCAGCTCCCTTGACCTACGCAGTGGTTACTGGCAGGTGGAGCTAGCCCCCGAAGCAAGGCCTAAGACTGCATTCACCATTGGACAGGGGCTGTGGCAGTTCAGGGTCATGCCCTTTGGGCTCTGCAATGCGCCAGCAACGTTTGAGAGGCTGATGGAGAGGGTGCTCGTGAACGTCCCTCGTAGCCGCTGTGTTGTGTACCTGGATTACCTGTTGGTACACGGTGGCGACTTCGACAGTGCACTGTCCCCCCTGAGCGAGGTCTTCGGTGCCATCCGTCGAGCCAGGCTGCGGCTCAACCCTGCGAAGTGCCGGCTGTTGACGAGAGAGACTACGTTCTTAGGCCATGTGATCAGCGTTCAGGGTATCGCCACCGATCCCGCTAAGGTGGCGGCGGTCTGGGATTGGCCGACCCCCTCGAACGTCAAAGAACTGCGGAGCTCCCTGGGCCTAGCCTCCTACTACCATCGGTTCATTAAGGGGTTCGCGACGACAGCCAGCCCCCTCCACCGCTTAACCGACAAGGGCCAGCTGTTTGGCTGGAGTGATGCCTGCACTGCAGCTTTCGCACAGCTGAAGGAGGCCCTCACCAGAGCCCCAGTCCTGGCCAATCCCGACGCCCGGCAACCCTTCATTGTGGACACTGACGCTAGCAATGTAGGAGTCGGGGCAGTCCTTTCTCAGCAGGACGATGCTGGAGAACGAGTGGTGGCATACTTCAGCCGAGCTCTGGGACGAGCCGAGAGGAACTACTGTGTGACCCGGCGGGAGCTGCTGGCCGTGGTGCTAGCAGTGCAGCACTTCCGGCCATATCTGCACGGCTGCCGGTTCCTCCTGCGCACTGACCATGCATCTCTGACTTGGCTCCTGAACTTCAAACACCCAGAGGGTCAGGTGGCCGGCTGGCTGGAGGTCCTTCAGGGTTACGACTTTGAGATCCAGAATCGGGCAGGTTGACAGCATGGCAATGCTGATGCCCTCTCCAGAAGGCCCTGCATGGCCGTCGAGTGCCGTTACTGTCTGCGACAGGAGGAGCGGGTCCAGGAGGCGCTGGGAGTGGCTGCTGCTCAGGCCATGGCTCCCATTGGCCCCGCAGCAGCTGAAGCAGGAGGCCGATGCGATGTTGGTGCAGGTGGGGGCCTGGCAGGAGGCGGCGCAACGCCCCGACTGGACGGGGGTGTCGGGACAGGAGCCTGAAGTGAAGGCCTACTACTCCCAGTACAACAACCTGGAGACCCACAACGGCCTCCTGTACCAGAGATGGCGGGCCCCCGGGCAGGGCAGAGATCTCCTGCAGCTGTTGGTGCCTCGGTCGCTGCGGTCGCAGGTGCTCGAGCTCGTCCACGGCTCGGTGGGGGCCAGCCACTTTGGGAATGCCAAAACTCTCCGCCATCTCAGAGGACGGTTCTACTGGCCTGGCTGTCGACGGGATGTGGAGCTTCATGTGCACTGTTGTGACACCTGCATGGCAAGGGCCCGCGGAGGTCGTGGAGCGGCTAACAGAAGTGGTGTACCGTGTTTGCATGCCGGGCCCGGGCGCCTGGTGGTGTTGCACCAGGATAGACTCTCGCCATATCGACCGCTCTCTCAGGCAGAGGCCAGGGCAGGGGATGCTGGCAGCACCCCATGTTCTGACCCGAGTAACTTTTCCCCCACCTGTCGAGACCGGCCGGTGCGCCAGAAGAAAGCACCTGGACGTTTACAGGACTTTGGGTGGGGTGATGGGGTTGTTGGGGACGACTGACCCCTTAGGTGGGGGCTGTGTAGCGGGCCAGGGCTGTTCGGGATTTGTTCTGTTATTACAGTTATGTGCTTGTTGTCATGTTGTTATGGTGATGGGTGACGCACTCTCTCGGCGACTGTTTTTCCGGTGAGAGCGCACCTTTTTTGTTGTTGTTGCTGTGGCCGCGCTGAGAAATGTAAGATTAAATGGGTGCTCCCAAAGAAACCTCTGTCTCCTCCGTGACTGAGCTCACCACATTACTATCAATTTGCATTACTAATGTTTGAAATTTCTTTGGTGTGTTCTTACTGTGTTTGGTTTCTAATTCCATTTTCGGTTCTTTTTAAAACACAGGGAAGGTTTTTCTTTACCTTGCTGACGTACGTTTCGTTTGCCGACTGCAAAACATCCTCAGAGCTGATGGTGGCGTCACTTCCTACTCCGTTTATTGCAGAAAGCGCAATAAAGTAGTCAGCCGTAACAGATCACTGCACAAGAGAAAACCATGTGATGGACTGGGAAAACACAAGGATCATAAACGTCGAAATACAGAAATACAAAAGATGGATAAAAGAAGCTATAGAGATAAGGAGACGTGGATGTGGGACCATGAACAGAGACGATGGAGTTTACTCATTGGATTGCGCATGGGACTGCATCATCGGAGAGGTAAGAGCGGGCAGCAGAAGCGACAATGTCCTCCGCTGCCCGCGGATAAACGGAGTAGGAAGTGACGCCACCATCAGCATCACCTCTGAGGATGTTTTGCAGTCGGCAAACGTAACATACGTCAGCAAGGTAAAGAAAAACCTTTCCTGTGTTTAAAAAAAAACGAAAATGGAATGTTTGAAATTGATTAAATCAAATGTAATATTAATTACATGCCTAAAACAAACATTGTAAATATGTTGAAAATAAAACTATGAATTAAATTTAAAAAGCCCTATGTTTCATTTCTTAGGGTGTACTAACCCTTCCACAGCCGCTACAGTCCTTCAGCTTCTTGGTGTAATTATGTTATTATCCATTCGAGCAAAACTCACCAGTTCACCAGGGCTGAAATCAAAGACACAGCAAGAGTGGAAGTAATAATGGTGCATGGGAAAAAAACAACAAAGAAGCGAAAGTCGAGCGAGAAGCTCACAAAGAACTATGTGTTACTTAAATGTTCATTAACCAGAGACAAAAAAGCTAAGCAGAACACCAGACAATAGAAGAAATGGATGAAAGTATTCAGGAATTAGAGAGAAAAAAAGATGAATAATACAAGAAAGTGCAAAGGAAATATGGAGACTTAAGAATTAACCTATTAAAGAAGCAGGGTTGTCATGCTGTAAGCCTCTTAGGACAACTTTTCCAGGCTGTAAGACAGTGAGAGCGTCAATTTAGACACTTTCTCCCCTAGTAATTACACCCTATCTCTGAGCTAAGAGCTTATTTTACATGCAGACAGTCAATGAAAATACTAAAAAGAAAAGATATTGCTGCAGAGGACACAGAAGGGGAAAATAATTAAATGGTAGCCGAGTAAATATGCAGGGAAAATGCAACATGTAAGAAACAAGTAGGAAGTAAAACAGAAGTTTAAAAAAGTGCCTTGTCATGGTAAGATCATGAATGCATGTTGTCTTTACAGTGATAGATCAAATATGTAGCATGGGAAAATTCACATATGTTCCTCCTAGTAATATACATCCATCCATCCATGCATTGTCTTTACCTGGGGGCTGGTGCCTATCTCCAGCTGTCTCCGGGCATGCAGGCGGGGTACACCCTGAACAGATTTCCAGTCCATCACAGGGCAACACTGAGACATACAGGACAAACAACCAAGCGCACACACACTCACACCCAAGAACAATTTAGACAGACCAATCAACCTAACAGTCATCTTTTTGGACTGTGGGAGGAATCCGGAGCACCCAGAGAGAAGCCATGCATGCACAGGGAGAACATGCAAACTCCATGCAGAAAGGAACCCAGGACCTTCTTGCTGCAAGGCAACAGCACTAACCACTGCACCACTGCGACTCATGTTGCGAAGGACCACAGTCACCAATTCTTGTCATGTGTCTTGCCCATGTATGTCGGATCTCTGAATTGTGTGTACTGAAACAATTTCATTTCTCTGTATGTCTTGCACATGTGGTAGAATTGACAATAAAACCGACTTTGACTTTGACTTGACTGTGCAGCCCCCTCCTAGTTATATTTGAGACTTACACTTTAGTGAATATTTGAAAATTTGATTTATTGAAAATGTTGAAAATGTACAAAAAAAAATAAAACAGTTATTGGAGCTGAGATACCTTCTAAAAGCAATGCATACTCAAATTACTGAATATAGCTTGCAGATTTTTCTATTTGTTGTAATTTGTGCAAAGAAACAATGAATTTCACACTCTAAAATAAGAAAAAAAACACCAATATTAAAATGTCTCTGCAACTTTCTGTACAACTCTCTGAGGAGCTATTTAAATATGTGTTTTGCTGTCTGATGACAAAAGCAAAATCAGAAATAGCATCCTGTATTCTCCATTTTACCAGTGACACACTGGACCACCATCAGATATTTACTATCGTTCTGCATGAAGTCAGAGGGGCTAACACACACTGCTCTGTTTACATTGGTGCAGCTGCTTTTTTGACAGTTTAGCAGCTAATTGCATCGCCCGATTACCCCGTGGAGGATTCTGATGACAAATCTGACGCTTTAGCTGAACAGTTGGCCATATTTAGTGAAGCAGAAGTTCACAAAAAACAAATCAAACAAAGAACAGGACGAAAGCACTGGCTGGAAAACACACCAAATGAATTGAAGAGTGTTAATTGCTCTGCTAATTGAATATTTCTTGTCTCTGTCCTGTTACTATTTCACGTTTTTATTGACTTTCTGAAGGCAAGTCTCAGATTTTTGCTCTGTGTGTATTTTAACTCAGATGTTGATGCTCGTTCATAAACAAATAAACACAGAGCATCATAACGTGCTGTGACCATTTCTAAGGATAAACGGATAGTACTGTGTACTCTACTAATGACTTAAAATAGAAATGAAAATTGTGACAGTTCCTGCATCAAAAACAACGATACAGTTACACCAGACACAAGTGGAAATTTGCTCCAGGCTAAACTAATGTTTTTGGATGATTTACAATAATAATTTGAGATAATTAACACAATCATTGTTGAAAATCTTTTTCCTCATGGTAGAAAATAACACAAACTGCAATTTTTTTACACACTCTCCAGTTTTTACTCCACTCACATTTCAGAAATGACCTATCGCGTTATCTCTGACTAACACTGACAGGAGATCTGAATTGTGAAAAATCACCATTATTTCTTAAAAGCTTACACTAACTGTGGTTAGAATTGCAACATCTCTGCACGTGTGTGTGGAAAAGTTACAAATTTGCATCAGCAGCAACTTGTCATCAGTGTCTTAAAAAAGCACAGGTGGCAAAACACGACACAACTGGAACATGATCTGTCAGCTAATGGCGTTACTGCAAAGTGAAACCTGTTTACTACAAGTGTGCTTGCTCTACTAAATTATAACAGGATTTTGAAATAAAAGTTGCGAATAAATTTGATGTTTTGCCTGAAAGCCATCCATCCATCCATCCATCCATCCATCCATCCATCCATCCATCCATCCATCCATCCATCCATCCATCCATCCATCCATCCATCCATCCATCCATTTATTTTCATCTGCTTATCTGGAGTCGGGTCGCGGGGGCAGTAGCCTAAGGCGAGAGGCCCAGACTTCCCTCTCCCCAGCCACTTGGGCCAGCTCCTCCGGGGGAATCCCAAGGCGTTCCCTGGCCAGGTGAGAAACATAGTCCCTCCACCAGGTCCAGGGTCTACCTTTAGGTCTCCTCCCGGTTGGACGTGCCCAGAAAACCTCACCAGAGAGGCGTCCAGGAGGCATCCTGACCAGATGCCCGAGCCACCTCAACTGGCTCCTCTCGATGTGGAGGAGCAGCGGGTCTACTCCAAGCCCCTCCCGAATGACCGAGCTTCTCACCCTATCTCCCAGCCACTCTTCGGAGAAAACTCATTTCGGCCGCTTGTATCCGTGATCTCGTTCTTTCAGTCACTACCCAAAGCTCGTGACCATAGGTGAGGGTAGGAACGTAGATCCACCGGTAAATCGAGAGCTTCACCTTCTGACTCAGCTCTCTCTTCACCACGACAGACCGGTACAACACCCGCATCACTGCAGATGCAGCACCAATCCACCTATCGATCTCACGCTCCAGTTTTCCCTCACTCGTGAACAAGACCCCGAGATACTTAAACTCCTCCACTTGGGGCAGGATCTCATCCCTGACCCGGAGAAGGCATTCTACCCTTTTCCGAATCAAGACCATGGTCTCAGATTTAGAGGAGCTGATCCTCATCCCAGCTGCTTCACACTCGGCTGCGAACCGCTCCAGCGAAAGCTGAAGATCATGTTCTGATGAAGCCAACAGGAGCACATCTGCCTGAAAGCCTGTGATTAAAAATAAGAGAAGGTGATAACTGTTTTAAAAGGGTTAGAAGCAACTAAAAAACTCATCACAGCTGCTGTTAAATGGATTCTAATTGGCAGAAGAGCAGGATGTTTTGGCATCAGAAAATTACTCAATTGTTTATTCAACTGTAGAACAAAAAAAATATTGAATTTGAACTAACTTTCAACACAGTCTAGAGCTGGGCAATAAAACAAAAATGTATCGTTATCAAAACTTCTAAGAAAGAAAGAAAACGATTTTTATATAGCCCCTCTCCAGATAAAAATCACGAGGAGCTTAAAAAAAAACAAAAGCCAAATAATTTACGTATAAAATTTCTAAAACTGATTTAGATATTTTTCCCATTTCAATAAATTTGATAATTAAAACGTTTGAAAAGTTGTGTAGGCTGGCGACATTTGTGTCCCTTTAAGCTTTACCACCTCGAGTCACGTGACGTGTGATACACGTGACAGCCCCACCTAGTGGACAACCTGTGCTTCCAGGCATACACGTGCTCTCCTAAAAGCTCACACAGCTCAACGCTTGTCCTAAACATCATCATCGGCTCCATAGGCAGCTGAAATGACACAATGTGAAAAATGCCAAAAGCAAAGGAAGAATCTCGCTCAGCTAAAAACCTTTCATGAGGAACATGTTTAACTCATTCACTGTCATTGACAACTAAAATTGTCATTTTAAATTCAACCGTTCATTGCCAATGACTGAAGTCGTCATTTACAGTTTTTTTTACTGTTTGATCATCGGAACGAGCCCCCGCTCTGAGAGAACAAACATCTCAGCTCTAAAGCCGATCTTCATCTGCATACGTCACATATCAAGTGATCAGGAAGCAGACAATCAATGTGTTAGGAGATCATTTTGGGCCGCTGCTGTAAAAAAAAGTGAGGCGCAAACCGGAAAAGCTTCTGCCGATCCCAATTCGACAACGGATTATGAAAGAACGGATAACGCTCGAAACGCGTGGATTCTTCCTGATGTAAGAGGTAAGTGTCCGCTTTGTTTTGGTTGTTTTGGTGTTGACATCATCCTAGAGCGCAACATTCTGTGACTCTTAAAAAACAGTAAAAACTGTGAGAAACGCTGGCAGCGAAGGGCTTTATCAATCAGGAAACGGCTGGCAGCGAATGAGTTTAAAGTAATACTAAGAAAGGAGGTTATTATTTAATGTTTTTATGAGGTTCAAAGGTGACAGATCATTTGCTGCTGTGGCCCCCAGACTCTGGAACTCTCTCCCCCTTAGCCTCAGATCAGTGGACTCAGTGGTCTCCTTTAAAAAGCAGCTAAAGACTCACCTGTTCAGGCTTGCTTTTGGGTGACCCTCATCACCACCCTCTCCTTATTCTGCTCTTTCTACGTATTCCACCTTTCCCAGGATCCACTGATTTCTCTCTTTCCTATTCATTTTCTCTCTCCCTTTCCTTACAATTGTGATCACTTTTTTTCTCATTTTAAACATATTTTTTAATCAGTTTTTGAAATCTTTTTCATATTTACATTTTTTGTTTTTGTGAAGCGCCTCAGGATTTTTATCATGAGAGGCGCTAAATAAAAGATTGTTTTCTGTCTTTCTTTTACTGTGGAACAACTACATAAAACATTAAAAATCATAAAATAATACATTGTTTTTCTAAATAAACATGCTGTGATTGGCCAGCCACATTACTGGCTGGAGCTGTGAGGTTCCAATAGTGTTAACGTTTCTTTGGCAAATGACGATCTAGATCAGGGCTAGTCAATTCCGGGCCTCGAGGGCCGGAATCCAGCACGTATTGGTTTTAACCCTGCTTCAACACACCTGATTTCAATTAGTATGTGCTTCTGCAGAGCCTGATGAGCTACTGCACAGGTGATTCAACCACCGAATCAAGTGTGTTGGAGCAGAGAAACAACTAAAACATGCTGGATACTTGCCCTAGAGGCCCAGAATTGAATAACCCTGGTCTAGATTCTAGGCTAGAGTTCTGGTGCACACGACCCACTTATATATGTATAACAGTATATATATCAGTTGAACAGTGCTCAGTTGGATTTGCATGGGGTGCTACGGCACAAGGGAAGGGCTTAGCCAAAAAAGACGTGTTGCCTAAATTATATCACAAAACATGATTAGACTATCACGTTTATGGACTTCTAAAAAGTCACGGGGGAAATTCCGTATAGCATTGCAGCTTTCAGTGTAAAGGTAATTAATAATTTATGTAAAACACAGGTATGAAATACAAAACAATATTGATTTCAGCATGCCTTTAATTGTGACTACCTGAAATATAATGTATGTGAGTCAGAATCTGAAAAAGTAAATAATGATGAGAAAAAAGGATTTTATAGTGATTTTAGCATCCCAACAGGTACAATTAACACTCATCATTCTGGAAAGCTTCCCACTTTCAAGGTACTTTCAGTCTGACTGTGAAAACACTTTTGTTTGTAAAGTTTAGTCTCCTGCTCACTCTGAAAGCCCTGGACCTTTTTATTAGCCATTCATCAGACATTCGCACAATGATATATTCACAACAACAGGAGATCATTGCAAGGATAACGTGTAGAACAAGGCTCCTAGTGCTGATTGTAGTTGGGGAATCAGATTTTTCTCTGTAGCAGCAGCAAGTGAACTGAGCTGGAACTGTGATTGTGGAGCAGAGGCTGCTCTCTGACAGTGATGTTATTTAACACAATAATGTGCCTTTGGGTCCAAAGGTCTGTCCAAATTATGATTAAGTGGTGAGCACAGGCCAAGGGCAGTGTGTGTGTGTGTGTGTGTGTGTGTGTGTGTGTGTGTGTGTTCATGTTCACACAGTCTCTCGTTCATTTCTCTTAGTTTCAGAGTGAAAGTACAAAAATACATATTCATGTGTATTATCTACCTGGTATCCATCTGTGCATGTGCACATAGCAACATGACATGCCCACTGGTCACATTCCTTCATTTCTAGTGTGAAAATTCACAACTCTGAAAAGACGGGAGCTGGAAATGATCGTTGTGTTGGCGTTAAGTGTCTGTAGGGGGGTATTCTGCTTTTCCCATTACTGAATACTCAATGCAAAGCAGATAATTAAGACGTGAGTGAAGAAACTGAGAAGGGAAAAGAAACTGAGGGAAGATTGCTTAGCATGAGGGAACATTACTTTTTTTAATGGAAAAACTGAGGTGGAAAGCAGAAAAAGAGGGAATAATGTAGAGGAAAACACTGAATGGTAGCCAACAAAATGTCAGAAATGTCAGAACCAAAACCACAGGAAGTGAATGTGCAATGCACACCGTAAAGCTTGTGCATGTCTAAACAGCTTTTAAAGCGCAGTGTCTGGGGACAACACTTGGTGATGTTTGGAACACAATTAGGTAGACTGCTTTAATTAAAGCAGTTGTGGACGTTTCTTTGCCCTACCTGTATTCTGAAATGGGTCAGTGGGGGATTTTTGTGCTCCACAAACCACCCAAAGACTCAGATCTTAATTAGATCTGAGGCCTTCCAATTAGTTTCTCCTGGTGATGTTTGTGTTTTGCCTGGCATGTAAGTGTAGATGTTTCAACTAAGACATCACAAACACACACACACACACACACACATAGTACATGTAATTTTCTGGAAGTCCTTTTCCTTAGAACCAGCACCGCATGCACCCATTTAAATGTGTCAAATGGGAAAATATTACACATTCAAATTGCAATTTCACTGTCGTCAATGTTTGTGTGAGTTCATGAGCACTGTGATGTGACTGTGATTGGATGTGACATGACTAATCAAACATCATCTGTCGCTCCTTCGACCTCTTCTCTTGTCAGTTCTCTTCACACACACACACTTCTGTGTCACACTGTCATGTGGAAAACGCCACGGTTGTTATTGTTACAGGATGGTGGCCCGCTGTGACAGAAAACTATTAAATGTGACCGTGTAAGCCTTTGACACCTCAGGCAATTTCAAACAATGAGATTGGTAGAGGGGTTTGCTGTTTGATTAATGGGCTCAGATTGTAGAAATATGTGGGTTGTAGTCATGTCATGCTGTCCATGATGATTCATTACCTTTCACTGCAAGTATTTATAAAGTTGCACAAAATACATTTTCTACACTGATTGGCCAGGCATCGTCAAATAATGGATATGCATTTTACATTAAAGTCACACTAGATCATTTTTGAAACTTTAAGCTAGATTTTTAACATTGATTTCAGTGATTGCTGAGCTAGAACCTTGACCAGTTTCATATTTGACACCATTCTGCACCCCCCGATAACAAGACCGACGAGAATAACCACTCATGGTGCAACTCCATTAGATAATATTTTTACAAATGTAATGGAAGAAAATATAAAAGGCGGGATATTGATAAATGATATAAGTGACCACTTACCAGTCTTTGTAACTTATGACTGTTGCTATAAAGTTCATAGAAATGTAGGTAAGATGATATATAAAACAATTAGAACAGAAAAGGCAATGTAATGTCTCAAAAATGAGTTAATAAAACAAGATTGGACTATTGTATATAAACATAAGGATGTCAATAAAGCCTATGAGGCATTCTTAAGTATATTCATGGCCTTATTAGAGAAAAATAGCCTACTTATTGAAGTCAACAGGAAAGACAAATATACAGGAAGACCATGGATGTAAAAAAAGAACACCTTATATAGAGAATTCATTAAAAAGAGAACTACAGAATCTGAAAAGAAATATAAAAAGTATAAAAATTAATTAACTAACATAATGAGAACTTGTAAAAAAGAATACTTCATCAAAAAGTTAGAAGATAATAAAGATAGCATGAAAGGGATATGGAATGTATTGAATAGTATAATAAAAAATGCACCAAGGACTAATGACTACCCTGGGTATTTTATGGAAGGGACAAATACTATTAGTAAAATGAACAGTGGCGGCTGGCCAGTAGAGGGCGATAGGGTACCGCCCTCCCAGTTTCCCCACTGTTTTTAATTTTTATTTAAAAACATAAATAAATAAAATTAACAATAATCACATATTCTAAGTTAATTGTGTGTTTTGTAACAAAAATAAATCATATATATACTGTACATATATCTATATTGGTCTCTGCCGATCTCTGCCGGTCTCTGCCGAGCGGTGGAGGCTGTGTGCTGTTTTTCAATCGCCCAAACAGGACGAGACCAGCTGTCCAATTGCTGACAAGAAAATCAAAGGGTAGGAATGGGAATGTATCCAATCAGCGTCGACGTTGTTTCAGAACGTTTCAGAAGCATGATGGGCGATAGAGCTACCGCCAAGGCTTTCGTTGGTGTTCAGTAGAACTCGGAGAGTCTCGACTCCAGCACGTTTTTGGTCGTGACTCGTGACGCACATGGAGCAGACGCAGACATGGACGCCAGTGAGCCTACAACCAAGATACCGGATCTCAGCAGCCACTGAATTCAGTTCGGTCTCTTCTCCAGTATCCGTTCGAGAGGAGAACTATGGTGGAAAAACTTAATGTCAAAGATCTTGGACCAGATCAGCCCGACGTAAAGATAAGCCAGCAGGAGAAGGAGAGAGGTAAACTGTACACACGACGCTTCTCCCAAAATTGGTACACCAGGAAGCAGTGGCTAGCTGGATGCAATCACGCTAATGCGTTATTTTGCTTTCTGTGTTTGTTATTCAAATCGGCTGGGATCCACAGAAGGTGGATGTGGAACTTGTGTCTCATTGGGGACTCCATTCCTTCTCTGACTGAGGAATGCAGCACATCAGTGCAGCAGCCAACAAAGAAACGGAGGACGTTTGGACAGGGAGAACAGCAGCTGGGTGCAGAGGTAAGCTGTACATTACATTTCTGTAAACAAGACAATCCGAATCAGAAATCCTTGGTTGTCCCACAAACCGGGACATTTGTTTAATAACATGTTTAATGTGCAATAACTGTAAAAACTAATTTCAACACACATACCTATTATACATATTTAATCATGTAAATGTGTATTCCAAGTAAATTTGTACATCAATCGGATTCCATTTTACTTGTTACACTTCTGCTGCAGCAAACACATTTCCCAGCTTTTGGGACAATAAAACATTTCTGATTTGTCCCAAAAAGTGGGAAATATGACATTTGTAAGAGGATACTGATGACATTATTTCCTATGAAAGTGTTTCCACTTTCCATAAGTCCTAACAGTGTAAATTTCTGGCATTTTGTCTAAGTGGTGTTTACTACCATTACTGTAACAGTGACCTGCTCATAATTTTTCATGTTCACTCAAATGTTGAAATTAAACAAAATGTTTTTGTTACTTGCCTCTTGCATTGCCTATTTACCATTTATGGTCGTGTTATTTTATGTGCAATTTAATGCAGTATTTTTCAACCTTGGTCCGCAAGGCAGTTTGCCAATAGTCAGACACACCTGGATTAATCAGTTTGTCCAATAATGTAAGACAGGAAATAAAAGAGCTGTGCTTAATTCAGGAAATAGTGAAGTTGTGCACAAAGCTCAGAAAGCACAAGTTTGTTTAAAAAAAAATAGCACAGCCCCACCAAAAATATTTTTCACCAGCCGCCACTGAAAATGAACAAAGTAGTAGATGGATTTAATGATTTTTTTGTACATATAGGGCCAAAACTAGCCACAGAAATAAAGGCTGATATGACAGAAAGGGAGACTGGAGGAAACATTGAAAGAAATGCAAGTTTGATGTTTTTAAGAGCAGTGGAAGAGAAGGAGATATATGATATATTCAGTGGACTTAAGAACAAAACAAGTACTGACTTCCATGATATTGATATGTTAACAGTAAAGAGAGTAATTGATGGTATTGTAAAACCGCTACAATATATTTTTAATTTGTCTTTCCAGGAAGGGGTTTTTCCACAAAAAATGAAAGTAGCAAAAATTATTCCCATTTATAAATCAGGTGAAAAGCATTGTTTTACAAATTATAGACCAGTGTCGGTACTCTGCCAGCAATATGTACAAATAAATGAGTTTAAATCTAAATTGATGGATATTGAATGTGGAGTACCTCAAGGATCAGTATTGGGACCAAAAATGTTTATAATGTATATAAGTGATATTTGTAAAGTATCGAAGATCCTAAAGTTTGAAATTTTTGCAGATGATACCAATATACTTTGTTCAAGTGGGGAATTTCAACAGGTTGTGGAGGTGATCACACAGGAGTTAAAGATATTAAAGATGTGGTTTGATAGAAACAAATTGTCCTTACATTTAAATAAAACAAAATTGATGTTATTCGGAAACCATAAGAAAAATATTAACATTGAAATTTGTGTTGATAATGTATATCTAGAAAGGGTTAATACCATAAAATTTCTTGGTGTGATCATTGATCATAAGGCCTGTTGGAAATCACACATCACTTATGTGAGGGGAAAGTTAGCGCGGGGCATTGCTGTCTTGGGGAAAGTAAAACATTTTCTGGATAGGAAAACATTATATATGTTATATTGTGCTTTCATATTACCATACATAAGTTATTGTGTAGAAGTTTGGGGAAACACATATAAAAGTAATATTCAGACCATAATCATAATGCAGAAAAGGGCTATTAGACTAATAAATCAGGAGGGGTATAGGGCTCACACAAACACACTCTTTATTAAGACGCAAGCTTTAAAATTCCAGGACCTGGTCAAGTTTAAAACAGTGCAAATAATATATAAGGTAAGGAAAGGGATGCTCCCAATTGAAATAAGTAAATGGTTCTTAGAAAGAGAAGGGAGGTATAATTTTAGAGGGAAGTGGAATTTAAAAGTACAAAGAGTAAGAACAACATTGAAAAGGATGTCTATTTCAATAGCGGGCGTTAAATTCTGGAATGAGTTAACAGAAGAAATAAAGGACAGTAGTACTGTAAACCAGTTTAAAATAAAACTCAAAAAAGAAATGTTAAATAAGTATAAGAATGAAGAAAATGCAATTAACCCAGGACGGCATGCAAACTGATGTTTAATCTCTTCTACAAATTAAAAAATCTAAATATAGTTCTAGTTGAACATGAGAATTTTATTTATTTATTATTATTGTTATTTTTTATGGGTTTTTTTTTAAGGCATTGTAACTTTAGGTTACTATCGTAACCCCGGTTCTCTGAGTAACATGAGTGAGATGTCTCACTATGGGATACGCCCCTCCGCGGATTCCTCAGAAGCACTTATCTCAATACGCCAATCCTGATTGGCCAGTGACCGTGACGTACGCGTCCCCCTGCTACTATAAGTAGCAAGCGTCCCCACGCACGCACTATTCAAGATAAACACCTCTTCTCGCTTCGCCCAGCAAGAAGGGTTGTCTGGTGAGACATCTCACTCATGTTACTCAGAGAACCGGGGTAATGATAGTAACCTAAAGTTCTCTTTCTTAACATTCGTTTCGATGTCTCACTATGGGATATGGAGACTCCCGTATTGCCAGACAGCTTATCCAGCGATCACCAACCTACAGGGATACGTCCTGGCCCGCCAAAGACCCCACACTCAGAATCGTGTGAGTCATTGCAGGGGCCGAAACATCAAGCTTATAGAAGCGTGCAAATGCAAGTGGAGAAGCCCAACTTGCTGCAGCACAAATCTCCTGGATTGACAGCCCCCGAAAAAGGGCCCAAGAAGCAGACAGGCCCCTAGTAGAATGGGCCCTGAGCCCAACAGGTGCCTGAATGCCCTGACAGGAGTAAGCCATAGAAATAGCCTCCACAATCCAGTGGGAAAGCCGCTGCTTTGTGACGGGTTTCCCCTTACGAGGCCCACCCCATGACACAAAAAGCTGGTCACCCCCGCCTGAGGAGAGGAGAAGGGTGGTGGGTAGAAAGCTGTGAGGATAATAGGAGAAAAGGAGCCCACCACCTTAGGCACAAAGGCAGGGTTGGGCTTCAAGGACACCTTCATGTCACCGGGTGCAAACTGGGTGCAGGATGGGTGCACAGAGAGAGCCTGTAAGTCACTAACTCGCTTTGCAGATACCAAAGCCAGGAGTAGCACCACCTTAAGAGACAGGATCTTAAGGTCCAGGCCGTCCATAGGTTCAATTGGAGGCCCGGAGAGGGCCGACAGCACCAAGGACAGATCCCATGAGGGCACCAGGGGTCGAGACACAGGGAGAAGCCTGCGTGCGCCCTTCATGAAGCTACACACCAGGGGGTGTTGACCTGCCAATTTCTTCCCAAAACCCAAGTGTCGGGAGGAAATGGCTGCTAGGTACACTTTAATGGTGGAGAAAGCCTTCTTCCCATCCAACAAGTCTTGCAGGAAAGACAGAATGACGTTCACCGGGCATTGGAAGGGTGAGACCTCCCTGCCCTGACACCAGACTTCAAACACCCTCCATTTACAGTCATATAGGGACCTAGTGGAGGGGGCCCTAGCATTCTGAATGGTTCGAATGACTGCCTAGGGCAGCTCTAGCCCGCACCCCTCAGGGGCCAGGCCCACAGGGCCAGCCGTTCTGGATGACGGTGGAAGATCGAGCCTCCCGCTTGGGACACCAGGTCCCTGCGAAGCGGCAGTTTCCAAGGTTGGCCCTCCAGGAGCTGGAAAATGTCCACCACCCAATGCATGGCTGGCCAGTATGGGGCCACCAGAATGAGAGTGTGGCACTGGGTTCGTACCCTCAGCAAGGTGGGTGGTATCAGGGCCACTGGGGGAAAAGCGTAAAGCAGTCCCCGTGGCCAGTCATGTGCCAGCGCGTCCACGCCGAGTGGAGCGTCTCGGTCGCGCAGGGAGAAGAACAGAGGACACTGAGCATTCTCCTTGGAGGCAAAAAGATCCACTACGGCTGTGCCGAACCGGATCCAAATCTGTTCCAACACTGCTGGATGCAGGCTCCAATCCCCACACAGGGGTGTCCCTCTGGACAACAGATCCGCCCCCCGATTCAGAACACCCGGGACGTGGGTGGCTCTGATTGAGAGGAGATGCCTGCTGCACCATAGGATCAGTCTGCGTGCCAGCGTGTGTAACTGCATGGAGCTCAGCCCCCCCGGCGGTTTATATAAGCCACAGTCGTGGTGTTGTCTGTTCTCACTAGGACATGATGGCCGGAGAGAAAAGGCAGGGAGCACCTCAGGGCCAGAAAGACCGTGAGGAGTTCCAGATAATTTATGTGTCCCCCAGAGCTCTCTGCTCCACACACCCCTGACAGAGCGACCCTCCAGGAGCCCCCCCCAACCTGACAGGCTTGCATCTGTCGTGACCACTTTCCTCACGAGAACCAACCCCAAGGGCACCCCCTGTGCCAAGAGGGAGGGGTGATGCCAACAGCAGAGCGCCGTGACGCACGCTGCAGAGACCGTCACCCTGCGCGCTCTGTGGCGCACTGGAGAGAGACCCAGAGAAGCCACCCAGCGTTGAAAATCTCTCATGTGTAGACGGCCGAGTGGTACCACTGAAATAGCCGATGCCATGAGACCCAAAAGCCTGAGGCATAACGCAAACCGCACCGAACTGTGTAGGTGGAAGCGCGCCAGGCAGAACGAGAGCGCGTTCACGCGCGGTGTCGAGAGACGGGCCGTGAATGTCCCTGAGTCCAGATTCAGACCTAGAAAGGTTATTTTCTGGGAGGGGAGTAAAGCGCTTTTCTGCCAGTTTATTCTGAAACCCAGACCACACAAGTGATGGATCACAACCAGCGTGTTTGACGCTGCCTCCTCTCTGGACGTGCCAGCAGGAGCCAGTCGTCTAAATACGTGGCCAGCCGAATGCCCTTCCCTCTCAGAGGGGCGATCACCGCCTCGTACACCTGACAAACACCCTCGGGCTCAGCAAGAGGCCGAATGGGAGCACGGTGTATTCGTAACACACTCCCTGAAAGGCAAACCTCAGAAATTTCCTGTGTGGAGGGTAGGGGTTGTATGAACTAGTCGACTAGTCGACTAGTCGACTTCACGGCTCTGTAGTGACTTTTTGTGCCTGTCATCAACTAGTCGCTGTCACGTGATAATGACTGACAAGATGCAGTCCTCGGAAGACAGCAGGTGATGAGCCCCTGCGCGTCTGGATCGAGGCGGAGGCAACGCGCTGTGCGGTACTGACACCGGCGGTAAAACGGACATTTAACCAAACTGTGACCTTTTCCCTCTTGCAATTTAACCTTCCCCTCACCCCATCCTAATCTTAACCAGTTTGTGCATGCAAAGCTCTGATCGTTGACGTGCGGTCCAGACATTGCGTCCTGAGCACCGCCAAATCAGGTGTCACCACCTCAAAAACTAATTAAACACGCGATCGTTCATGTCGGCTCATTTCCTTTCATGTTTTCTGTCTGTTATTTGTGCCTGATGCATTTCGCTGCTGCGGAGCGAGGCACATCACCTGTTGTCCTCCGGTGACGCACCCCCAAGATTCCACTATCTCCGCTCCGCTCCGGCATGAACTCCGCAGCAAAAACGGTCCCGTTGTAGTCTGCCGGCGAGCAGCGGCACTCCGCTGTTTTTGCGGTCGGTAGATCTTTTAGAACTGCAGTTCAAAGGTAACTCATAAGGTGAATATATATGAACCCAGGTAGCAGTTTCTCTTTAGGATTGAGAGGAGATGCAGGAAGATAATAAACAGACAGGACAGAAAAATAGTCAAATAAAAACAAGTTAGTTTTTGTACCTGGTGGTTGCAACAAACAGACACCATTGAAGGTAATCAGAAGTGAGGAACAGAAAATCATTATTTTAATGTTTAGAGCAGCAGGAACTCCGAGAGGCTGCAGGCGCATCAGTGAGTTTGCGGCTGCTGCGCAGGGGGAGGGGGGAGAGGGCTGAAGTAGGATGCAGAAACTACCGTTGTTAAAAGAGATGTGTTAACTTAGAAAATGTGGGCGCAATTTTAATTGTCAAAAACTCCAGCGAACCTACCGACCGACCCCCCCCCCCCCCCCCCCGCTTCCGGCGTATGACGTCATCAACGACTAGTCGAAGTCGACTCGACTTTCATTACTTGACTGTCGACTTTAAAAAAAATAAAGTCGTGCAGGCCCTAGTGGAGGGTACACGGGAATATGAAAGTATGCGTCCCTCAGGTCGATTGAGGTGAACCAGTCGTTCTGGTGAATCAGACGCAAAAGGGATGAGAGCGTGAGCATTTTGAATCTGTACTTTCTGAGGCATCGGTTCAGGGCCCTCAGATCCAGGGTCGGGCGAATCCCGGTCCCTCCCCGTTTCGGGACCAGGAAGTACCTGGAGTAGAAACCACTCTGAGACCGATCGGGAGGCACAATGCATATCGCTCCCTTCTCCAGCAGGGAGGAGATTTCTCCCTGAAAGATGTGAGCTGACGTCCCCTGGGCGTGGGAGAACACTACGCCGGAGAATCGAGGAGGAACAGAAGCGAATTGGAGCCTGTAACCTCTCGAAATAGTTCCCAGCACCCAACGTGAAGCAGAAACTGCTGTCCATTCCTCCATGTGAGTGGAGAGCGGTGACACAGCCGTGACACACGGAGCAGCAGCTCCCTCCAGAGGTTGTGGGGCAGCGGTGCTCGTGGCAACCACTGCGCATGTGCAGGGGCTTTGTGCTTTGACGGCCTAGGTGTACGGGGACGACCCGTGGCTGGCGGGTAAGTCCGCCAGGGGCCGCCCCCGCCTGGAACCGCTCATGGGTGACATTTTTATTGATTTGTGCTGCGCCCTTGACATTCTGTCTGGATGCGGCAGCGAACTTTTTAATGCTCCTTGAGCGTGACATGTTTGTGAAAAACAACGTGAGTGCTTGTGACGTGTGTTTTGAGCCGGCACAGCTGGTTGCACGTCCTGGCCCCACCCCGGACCGCTCGGGGACTCTGCCGGAGGGGTTCCGTGAGGGGGGGAGAAAGCACCATGGCAACATCGAACAGGAGGAGCTGGCAAACGGGGAACTGCCAGCTGCAGCGTCGGGAGGGAAAGAACTCCGTCAGGCTGCCCTCTTCTTCTACCTCACCTGCTGACCGCCGGGTCGGGAGGGTTGTCCCGGCGGCGGAGCGGCTTGGTTGCCGGATCTCTGAGGCCAAACTGGTCGAGGCGCTGAGCCCGAAGGAGCTGGTTGGACAGCTTGAGGTTTCGGGCGCTTTGGGATCCGGAACTGAGGCTGGGCTCGGGCAGCTGCCTGAGGCAGGTTCGGCCGAGCCGGCAGCGCCGGTGAGGGCTTACGGGGAAGACAGAGATGAAGGGCTTCATCCTCTTTCTTTTTGGCCTCACACCGTTGCTGCATTGATGCCAGGGCAGAGCCAAAAATGCCTTCAGGCACGATTGGCATGTCCAAAATGCCCTCCTTCTCTCTATCAGAGAGGTTGGCGAGGTTCAGCCATAGTGCACGTTCTTGAAGCACCATCATGCCCATAGCTTTAGCCGTAGCCTGGACCGCGCAGCGCTGCACACGCAGGCAGATGTCGGTCAGTACGGTGATTTCCTCCCACACCTCCGGGTCCAGCTTCGTATTCATGTCCTCACAGAGCTCGGCTTGGTACGCCGAGAGCATGGAGGAGACATTCAAAGCTCGGACCGAGATGGCGGCAGCCTTGTACGCCCTCTCGTTCAGCGCCGACTGGAAGCGGTCCGCCTTTGCAGGGAGAGCGGGAGGCCTGGAGGAAGTTGTCGAGAGCCGTGGGTGCAGGTGGGCTGCAACCAGCGGTTCCGTCTGCGGCATGTGAAGCATGCCAGCCTTCTCCATCCCCTCGAAGTCCAGCGAGGAGGCTCCTTGGACAGGAGACCTGGAGCTGAAAGGGTGTTTGTCCCAGGAGGACCTCACTTCTTGGAGAAGCTGCGGGAAGGAGGGGCTTTGCCGCCCCTGTGGCCTGAGGCAGCTTCTTTCCCTCGTAGCGGGATCTGACAGCCTCAGTGACCACGGTGGGCCAAGGGATGTTGACCCTGGTCGCAGCGCGTCGGCAGACTGACTGCATGTCCAGGTGGGCGGCCGGAGAAGCCGCTCCATCCCTGGGAGAGGACGGAAAGCTAGGCATGGAGGCCTGAGCGATGGGGAGAAAAACGTCATCCTCGTCCTCCTCTGAAATGAGGAG
The DNA here is from genome assembly GCF_043380555.1 of Nothobranchius furzeri. Classification (NCBI taxonomy): domain Eukaryota; kingdom Metazoa; phylum Chordata; class Actinopteri; order Cyprinodontiformes; family Nothobranchiidae; genus Nothobranchius; species Nothobranchius furzeri. The sequence continues at coordinate 833,540 of NC_091744.1, read as the reverse complement.
TTCCGAGGTGTCCTCGTCGTCTCCGTAGTCCAACTCCAACACGTCCTCGACGGGGTGGCTCGGACCGGCCAGTTCGAGCTGTGAGCCCCAGCTGAGTTCGGCACACGGTTCCGGCTCCGGGAGGGCATGTTCGCTGGCGTTCCCAGGCGGTGGCCCAGGGGCCGGCAGGCAAGGGTCCTTCCCCGACAGGCTAGCTTGGCGCGCTAGCCGCCGGCGAAGGCTCTTCAGGGTGAAGCAAGCACAGCTCTCACATGACCCGGGGACTTCCAATGCCAGCTGGGTGTGTTCCAGCCCGAGCAGACCTTGTGCGGGTCTTTGCTCGAGATTTTGTTCCCACAGGTACAGAGGCGAGCTCCTGCGCCGTCGACTCCTCTGGTGGGAGGAGCGGCTTCCATGTGGGCTAACTGGTGTGTTATCAGAGAACGAACAGGTGCACTGGAGTGTGAAGCTGCTCGTTATGCCCCGAGCCTATGGTGAAGGTCAGGACAGAAGGACAGTAAGTTAACGTTCGGCGACGGAGAGAATATTAGCTGGCTCTGTCTGTGAACAGTTGAGCTCTTACCTTAGAGATAAGCGACCACCGAAGCGAGAAGAGGTGATTGAATAGTGCGTGCGTTGGGACGCTTGCTACTTATAGTAGCAGGGGGACGCGTACGTCACGGTCACTGGCCAATCAGGATTGGCATATTGAGATAAGTGCTTCTGAGGAATCCGCGGAGGGGCGTATCCCATAGTGAGACATCGAAACGAATGTTAAGAAAGAGAACTATTTTGTTGTTTAAATTTTGATGATGAGGATGTAAACCTGAGGGGGTAGGGCTAAATAAGTATACACTTCTCCCTACTCCTTTTCAAACAATTGCGTGGAATGATTTTATGAAATGTTGGTGAAAGTATATGTTTGAAATAAAGTGAACTGAACTGAACTGAAAAAAACACACTTGATTGGGGAGTTGCTTTATGGCCGTTAGCTGTAATGCTAGCGGTTAGCAGTATTAGTTGGCTGATCATCAAAAAAGAAAAAAAAGCCCAAGAAAAAAAAAGGAATAAATGAACTTTCTCTGTTAGCATCATGGCGGAGCCTGAAAGTAAAAGTAAGAGAGTAATGTCTTTGGAGGCGAAGCAAATAGCTAAAACCAGAGAGAACAGCGGTGCTAATTTTCTCTGGCCCCCTGCCTGATCGGACCAGTGACGACATGTTTAGCCGCATGCTGTCCTTCAACCGCTTGTTGTCTAGGTGATGTCCTGAAAACAACGTGGGCTACATTAATAATTGGAAAACTTTTTGGGGAAAACCTGGTCTGATTCGAAGAGACGGCATCCATCCCTCTTTGGATGGAGCAGCTCTTCTTTCTAGGAACATGGCCAGTTTGATTAGTCCTCCATGACAACCCAGGGTCCAGACCAGGAAGCAGAGTCACCTTGTGCTGACTTATGGCATAGAGTGTGAGGAAATAACGATCTTTCCACATAATCCAGTCCTCTCGGACCACTTTCGGATAACCTTTGAGTTTTTTATAACTGAGTTCTCGAGACATGAAAGTAAATTTCACTATAGTTGGCCTCTATCTGACAACGCAGTTGCATCTTTTAAATCAACTGTTCCATCTTTACTGTTCTCAGCATCTCAGAGGCATGTAGCAGAGGGCATTATTTTCAGTTCTAGCCCCTCACAAAATGATGCCTTATTTCATCATGTTAATTCCTCTTTACGTGTGGCATTAGATGATGTTGCCCCTTTAAAAAAGAAGGTAATTAGGGACAGGAAGTTGGCTCCCTGGTTTAATTCTCATTTACGAGCCTTAAAACAAAACTCTAGGAAATTGGAGAGAACATGGCGCTCTACGTACCATGAGGAGGCCTACCTATCCTGGAAAAATAGTCTTGTGCTTTAAAAAAATAAGCTTCGACAAACTAGAACAGCTTATTTCTCAGCAATAATTGAGGAGAATAAGCATAATCCTAAATGTCTTTTCAGTACAGTTGCTAAACTTACACAGAATCATAGCTCTGAGCCATCTATTCCCTTCGCCCTCAGCAGCAATGACTTCATGGGATTTTTTACAAGTAAAATTAATTCTATTAGAAAAAAAATCTTTAGCATCCTCCCTAATGCGATTTCTTCTTCCTCAGTAAGTGAGGCAGCTTCAGAGGTGACTGTAGAACCTCATCTGTGCTTGAACCGTATGATCCAGTTGAGATTTCAGATTTATCAAAAATATTAGCTTCCTCTAAACCTTCAACTTGCATTTTGGATCCAATCTCAACCAAATTATTTAAAGAAGCATTTCCTTTGGTTACTGCCCCCATTCTAGATATAATCAATCTATCCTTAGTAAATGGATATGTACCACAGGATTTTAAGGTTGCTGTAATCAAACCTTCACTTAAGAAGCCTTCTCTGGATGCAGATGACCCAATGAATTATAGACCAATATCTAACCTTCCATTTTTATCCAAAGTCCTGGAGAAAATATTGGCCATCCAAGTATGTGAGCATTTAAACACTAATGCTCTGTTTGAGGAATTTCAGTCTGGTTTTAAAGAGTATCACAGCACTGAAACTGTGTTAGTGAGAGTTACAAATAATATTCTCATGGCCTCGGATAAGAATCTTGTGTCTGTTCTAGTCTTGTCAGATCTCAGTGCTGCCTTTGACACAGTTGATCACAATGTTCTTTTAGAAAGACTTGAACATGTTGTAGGGATCAAAGGAACAGCATTAGGCTGGTTTACATCCTACCTGTCTGACAGATTTCATTTTGCAAATGTACATGACAAATCTTCTTCATACTCCAGGGTTACTTGTGGAGTACCACAGGGTTCAGTGCTTGGACCAATTCTTTTTACTATATATATGCTCCCAATTGGTAAAATCATTAGAAAGCATGGGATAAACTTCCACTGTTATGCTGACGATACTCAGTAATATTTATCCATTAACCCTGATGAACCTAATCGGTTGGGTAGATTACAGGCTTGTCTTGAGGACATAAAACATTGGATGATTCTAAACTTTTTGCTTTTAAATCAGGACAAGATGGAAGTTCTCATCTTTGGACCAGAAATCCAGAAAAGGAAACTGCTTAGTCAATCACCTGACCTGAATGGCATTACATTAATCTCCGAGAACAAAGTAAGGAACCTTGGTTTTATATTTGACCAGGACATGTCATTCAAATCCCAGGTTAAACAGGTTTGCAGGATTTCCTTTTTCCACCTTTGGAATATTGCTAATATTAGAAGCATCCTTTCCAGGAGTGATGCTGAAAAACTAGTTCATGCATTTATTACATCAAGACTGGATTACTGTAATCCATTACTCTCAGGAAGTCCACAGAATGTAGTTAAAAGTCTTCAGCTTGTCCAAAATGCTGCAGCTAGAGTTCTGATGAGAATTAAAAAGAGAGATCATATCTCTCCTGTCTTAGCTTCCCTACATTGGCTAGCTGTTAAATTCAGAATAGATTTTAAGATCCTTCTTCTCACATATAAAGCTCTTAATAATCAAGCTCCATCATACATCAGTGATCTGATTGTTCCGTATGTTCCTAACCGAGCACTTCGCTCTCAGACTGCAGGTCTACTGGTGGTTCCCAGAATATCTAAAATTAGGATGGGAGGCAGATCTTTTAGTTATCAGGCTCCTCTCCTGTGGAATCAGCTCCCAGCTTTAGTCCGTGAGGCAGACACCTTGTCTACTTTTAAGAATAGGCTTAAAACATTTTTATTTGATAGGGCCTATGGTTAAAATCTGATGTTAGCCTAAATCTGGACAAGTGGGGGAGTAGAGGGAGGTGGAGTGTACAGTCGATAAAGACGGCTCTCCCTTGCCCTGCCTCCAACATGCCTCCTTTTAAATAGGATGGATTATCCAGAGTTATCTCTGTAGTTATGCTGCTATAGGCTTAGACTGCTGGAGGACACACTGACCACTTTTCACACTCTACTGCTTTCTTCTACAATCTGCTCTTTAACTGTATTATTTTCTGCTATTTCAGCTGTTAACCTTATTTTCTCTCTAAGTGTTTTTCTCCCCAGAAGAAGCTACAATGATGTTCTGCTGAGCTGTGGTGGCCTCACGGAGGGGGCCACCGTCTAGCACACTGCTGCTAACCACTTAAACATTCTCCCTCTCCTGATAATAACATTTTGCTTTCCTTGACGTTGGATGTGCTAATACTAGTTTATCCGTTTAATTATAGATCCACTAGGATAAATACAATAAAGTTTATCTCTCACCAAATAGAATATTTACCAAGAAATCACAATATAACTATAGACACATTACTTTGTCTTTGTCTCTCTCTCTCTGTGTGTGTGTGTGTGTGTGTGTGTGTGTGTGTGTGTGTGTGTGTGTGTGTGTGTGTGTGTGTGTGTGCGTGTGCGTGTATGTGTGTGTGTGTGTGTGTGTGTGTGCCTGCTCTGTCTTCTCGATCCCCAGTGAGTCGTGGAGGATGGCTGCTTATACTGAGCCAGGATTCTCTGGAGGTTTCTTCCTGTTAAAAGGGAGTTTTCCTCTCCACTGTTGCTATATGCTTGCTTAGTATGAGGATTGCTGTAAATCCCCCCAATGCAATTTGCTGGGTTCCTTATATAGAAAACATTTTTTCTGATTGGCTTAATGAACTGACCTGGATTGAAATGTTTATTATGTGAAGTGCCTTGAGATGACTCTTGTCGTGATTTGGTGCTATATAAATAAAATTGAATTGAATTGCTAGTTTGAGGGAGCTAAAGGAGGATAAAAAAATCATGGACTGATGGTGACCTGGCTTTGTTGCAACTGTACTTGTAAGTGTGGATCTTTTTACTTCATGGTTTGTTTTAGTATTATTTGGCTCATGTTAGTGTTAGCTCATTGTTAGTTCTAGCTACATTATGCTGCAGCAGGATTGTCTACGACAGGTGTAATTCCACTTTCTACCGATAGGGTGGAGGAGCAGGAAACTACTCCGTGTTACTTTAAATATCAAGGAACCAGACAAAAAAAAATTAATTAAAAAATAGAAACTATTACAAAGGTGTATAAATCTGCAATATGATGATGCCATAAAATATTTGAACTATAATACTTTTTCTCAAACTCCCAATGTGTCAGATTTGTTTTGACCAAATGCTGTAAGCCTTATTTATGTCAATGCCAAGCCCCCACAATGCGGCTCAAAAATTGTAGCAATCCCGGAAGTACCCAAAATTGCAGTTCCCCCCTCATCCACTAGGGGCTGGTGTCAGAAGCAAGCAAATCCTCATTGACTCCCATGTTAAAAATACCAATTTCACAGCAGAAATAAACATGTTTACAGCCTGGTACCAAAACATGTTTTTTGTTTAAATGATCTAGTTTACACTCAGGGGGGGTTGCTGAGTTGCTGAGGGGGGTGGATTTTTTTTCTCACTCTTCTGTTTAAGTGTATTAAAAGCCTAAAATTCTGTATAATTAATGAGCATCCGACCCTCGTGACCGCCGCCTCAGACCCACGTGACCACAGAGCTAGCTCCGTAGAAAGGCCTCAGTAGAGCCTCGGACTGGCCTGGAAACTGCTCCGGGATTTTGAGTCTCTGTGTGTGTGTATTCTTTTTTGGATATTTTTTGCGCAATAGTTGGACAAAATGACTTGCTGTGGCATTAACTGCACTAATAGAGCGTCCAAGGAGTCTCCACTTCATTTTTTTTGGTAAGTAAAATTATATTTATGTATTTTAGGTCACTGCCGAGCTGAGCTTAGATTTGAACATGTACTGTTTAACCATGAAATTTAAATGTAATAGGGTAAAACCCAGTGCATTTAACATAATGCTGCACTTTAGAAAATGGGTTGGAATATAACATGTTGGTGGAGCTGGGTTCTGACTATCGGCTTGTGGAGCTCTTCTCCCCTCCCCGCAGCTTGGCGCATCTCTGTCTGATCGCGGCTTCTGTCTGTTGCGCGGGCTGCCAGCTTGTGAAGCTCTGGATGGAATCCAATGTTTTCCACCCGTTCTCCCTTCTCCGCAGCTCGGCACATCTCTGTCTGATCGCGGCTTCTGTCTGCTGCGCGGGCTGCCGGCTTGTGAAGCTCTGGATGGAATCCAATGTTTTCCACCCGTTCTCCCTTCTCCGCAGCTCGGCACATCTCTGTCTGATCGCGGCTTCTGTCTGCTGCGCGGGCTGCCGGCTTTTGAAACTCTGGATGGAAACCAATGTTTTCCACCCAGTTCTCCCCAGCGGCAGCTCTGCGCATCTCAGATCACAGCGGCGCTTGTCTGCTGTGCGGCTGCCGGCTTGTGGAGCTCTCTGAGACCTCTGTGTTCTACCCGGATTTACCCAGCGGTCAGCCCAGCGTATCTCTGACTCAGAAGCTCTGGTGTTGTGCACAGTTAACTCTGGTTGTAGCTAGGTTGCTACCTCCGTTAACTTAGCTCCCACCTCCCCGTTAGCTTTTGGTTAGCTTCAGGTTAGCTTGTAGCCATTTCGACCGGGTGTCGTCAGTTGATCCCAGCCTTACAGCCCCACCCTCAGCTCCACCTCTCTTCCCTTTTGTGGAATTGTCTGGTCTTGACGGAACCTGTGACACGGTCAAAATGGAGGTGGTGGCCACCTCCCATTTGTCCTCAAAAACGTGTTATTGGAGTCTATGGAAACACATTGTCCAATATTTATATGTCGATGGTCAATGCACTAAAAATGGCACCATAGAAATACCCATGATGCTTTACAACATTTTTATCTAAAATTTTAAAGAAAGGTATATTTTATGCATGAGAAACCATAACTTGCAAGAAAAAAGCCTTAGTTTCAGATGACTTTTTTTTTCCTTGGTGACCTTGCCAGGTTCTATACCCTTCAGTCCAACTGCTACTGGAGATGAGCACTTCTTCTTATATAAACTGGTAAAGAAAATCCCCCCGTGTGTCACGGTCTGCCCTGCTCACTATTCATTTTCACTTAATACACTGCAGTTGTTCCAGTTCTGTGTTAACAGGTGGGCGTGTCGGGGAGCCAGCTGTTCCTGATCTCCCTGATCAGAGGGCCAGGGGTACTAAAGGAGCAGTGTGACACAACTCCAGTGCCGGTTGATACTCGCATCTTGGGTAAACACTAGCCAGTCGCAGTCTCGTTTGATGTTCAGTTTTGATCTTGTCTGCCCGTTCCAGTCAGCCCTGATCTACAGAGTCCTGAAGGTTCCTGCTCGTCTGTTCTCAGGAATTACCCACCGCCGTCTGGAGTTGTCGTTCCAACATCACGTCGCTCACTGTCCCCCTGGTCTCCTCACTCTCCGCCGCCCGCCTGTCATCCTGTCCGCTTCCCAGCCTGCCTAACCACCAGCCTCCGGACTTGCAACATAACCTGCCTCACTGTCTGCCTCGCAACCTGTTTCCTCATCCCGTCCTTGATCCTCATTCTCTGCTGCTTGTCTGTCCCCACCTGGCCCCAAAGACCCAGCCCTGCCTCACCAAGACAGATCATCTCCATTAAGAATATCTCTCCAAACAATTCCAGTTCTGGTTCTCAGGTTCCAGGGTATCGTGATTCTAACACCAGTTTGCTGCCCCGTTCTAGATCACGGTCCCTCCTGTTCCCGTTTGGAGCAGCATTTTCAGTTACACATCGATCTTAATAAATATTATTTGTTATTTACTTACCATTGATTCCGTCTGTGATTCTCTCATGTCCTGGGTAAAACATATTCCCAACATGACACCGTGTGTGTCCAAAGTTGCTGCTGTTCATTAGCATTGGTGTGCACCACATACCCAGTTAAAAAAAGGACTTTCCATCTCTAAGCCTAACATTATTCAGTTCAGACTACTATGGAGAATGGCTGCAGAAAAGCTTTCTCAAAACACAAAATATATGATAATGTCTTTCTAAAATTCTTGGAAAATATAACAGTCTTGTCAAACTTCATACTTCTAAAATTTCAGGTGCAAACCAGTTTCCCAATCATATTGTCACTGTGTAATACAAAGTCCCTTAGGGGGACAGGAAAGAAAAAAGTGGTTTAGATAATAATGCATGCCCACACAAAGGTTTTTTTGTGGCACTGTGCATAGGCGTCATTTTAACCGGGGACGCTGGGGACATGTCCCCGGCAAAATTTGTGATTGGCAGCTGTGTCCCCCCCCACTTTCAAAAACGCCTGCTGATGAGGATTTTTGTTTTACCAGCTCAGATCTTATACCAGGGGTCGGCAACCTGTTCCCATCAAAGAGCCATTATTACCCATTTCCCACGGTAATTTTGGACGGACCTTAATAAGCAGTGACTTAAGTGAAGCAGGCAGGTCGCGCTAGAAAATTTAGTTTAAAAAGATGTCGTAAATGTGTTCCCCCGTCATTTTTATTTATAAAATATGAAGTAAAAACTCACAATTTAATTTTCATTCATTTGTCATTAATATGTAGTCTACACCCGTGCGTTAAGTGGACCATCTTCCAGTAAAAGCAAAGCATCCAGTCCACCTCTCCAAATGCGTAAAATGTGCATCAGCCACTAGTTAGGCGCGCCGCGCGCACCGTCAGCTACGTCAGCCCAGACAAGAGCAGAGCAACTAACCCTAACCCTAACCCGTGGGCGCTCCGAGCCGCGCTGAACACAGTGTCCAGTATAAAGCTCTGATGTTCTGATGGGGATATTTTACCTCCGCGATGTGCGTTAACGATTAAAATGTCAGCTCATCCATGCGCATCAGTGTGCGTCGGGGTAATTCTTTCAAACCAAGCAACATCGTTGAGTTCATCTGTCAAAATAGTCAAATGGAAATATCTGTAACCTGCCGTTTAACTGTTTTGCCTTCCTGTGAAGATTGTTGCAAAGAGAAACAATTAAACTTGATTAACCCCAGAGCCACCCAGAGAACCAGAGCGCATGTGGAAGGTTCCTCCCACTGAAGGGAGTGTCTCTCAGAGAGACTTGTCACTTAGAAAATGTTCCCTGATTATGAAACTTTGGCTGAATAGTGCTTGTTCCTGTCTCCAATGTGGCGACACATCCAGGAGCCGTCTGAGGAGAAGCCCAGAATCTCACATCCTCTTCAGCTCATAAAGTGCCTATGATTACGCACAAACGTGACGCGTCAACCCGGTCTCACAGTAAGACCGGGTTGGACCCGTTCAGGTTTACGCAGACAATCTTTACATTTAGAATTGGCATACAGATGTAAAATTAATGCAGTAAAATATAAAGCATTTTATTTAAATATCCATTCATTATTTTACAAGCACAGAGAGCCGCATCAGATGGATGGAAGAGCCGCATGCGGCTCCAGAGCTGCGGGGTGCCGACCCCTGTGCTAGCCTACTTTATTGTCCCCAGCAATTTTTAAACCCCACTCAAGTGTATGGTTATTGTCCCCAGCAATTCTGAAAACAAACTGACGCCCCTGGCACTGTGAATGTTTATGCACAATAATTGTATTTTGGTTCTCGTGCACATGTAATACTTTCTTGCACAAAATAGCAGCTTTATTAGTGGTGCCCAGTGCTGTGTCACCATAGTGACAGAATGAATCTAGAAAGGACATTGTGGGCAAACAAAGCTGTAAACTTGGAGGGAAAGGCAGAAAAAACTGATTAAGAAAAAAAATGTACCAGAGTTGATGGGAGAGAGACGGGCAGGTAAACTGCTGATGGGAATCAGGTGAGCTGAGTGAAATAATGACCAGAGGAATCCAAAACCAAAAGCTGCTTTACACTGAAACACAATAAGCAAATAGCAAAAAGAGAAAAACAGGCAAACAAACTACGAAAAGTCAAACAGGACAAAATAGGTTCAACTTTCAAGGATGTAGAATTATGACATCCTCGTCTTTCAGGGCCACCACTGCATGCTTCAAATGTTTCTCAACCCTAACACACAGACTTTAAATCAATAGATAATTACTAGTTTCTGCACATATTGATTACCTGGTAAACAGATCATTAAACCAATCAGGTGTGCTAGAGCAGAGAGACAACTAAAACATGCAGAACTGTATTATTTGGGTCAGGTAATTGATCTATATCTGTTTGAATAGCTCATCAGCACTCAAAATGGCAGCAGGTCATATGTTTCTGCATAACTTGAACCTTGGAATGAAGTGAGTCTGTATGCTAGAGCGTAAAACAACGAGAACGTAAGTTTAAATTTTCCTAACTTATTTTTCCTTGCCTTTGTTACCTTCTACTCATAGACTGTTTTTAGTCTGCACAGCACTGAGTCACTTAACCACTGCCAAACTGGCCATCTTTTCGTAAATGTGAACAGTTGCGCATAACGATACTTTCACTTCAATATTCAAGCCAAAATCTATGGGGGAAAAAAAAAGATCTGCAAAAACAAAAAAGAGAAAGAGGCAGTGGTGTATCTTTGTGTTTGCATGTGTATTTGTGAGTATTTATATATGGATACATTTTGTAATTGTTTGTTACAAATCAGTAAGTGCATTTCGTCCTCACGGGCTTTAGTAGAAGGAAACATTGCATCTAATATGGTGTTGCCCAAACACTTATACCAGCTCCAAAGTATTTTACACCTGGTTTTAATAGTTATGTTTCAAATTTGCCAATATTTTTCAACAACTGGGAATCATTTAATTTCTTTTCAACAACATTTTGATGGATATTCAGAGATTAAAGCTAAAATTACACATTGTCTCTTTAATACTTCATTCTTGAAAAGAGAAACACCTATTGCAATAATAAATTGTTACCATTAAATACATATTAAAATACTTAGTATTAATTTTGATTTTTTTTGTATTGAAATTCTTTAATGCAATTAACTTGAGATTATCATCTTGCATAAGCACTTATTATATAAGGAAAGTGCGAATTTTGAGATTTACTGTGAATACTTGATATTTTGGAGTTAGGTCAAGCTGTGTAAATGTCTATAACCTTACTAGTCAAAATAAAAACTATAAACAAGTGTGTGTATGCGTGTGTTTTGCAGACTGTTGATGCTATGTGGAGGACAAGAAAAAATGTAAAGATTGTGGCCAGTTAAGATGCCGTCCCTAAATTTCAGTCATTTTTCCACCAAGCGAGTGATTTGAGACCAATTCAGGTTTGTTCACCACATTCATTGTAAAACATAACTTGCCATTATCTGCTGTAGACCATGTGGGCCCGTTATTCAAGCGGAAGTTGTATTTTGTTTTTTAATATAATCAATTTCCAGCAATTGATTGGGGATATTACAGCATGGAAAGTAATGGAATTGTAAAAGTTTGCAGGAAAAATAAAGCCGCACAAGTTGCACTCAAACAATTTTGATAAGGATGGCAGGTGTGAAAAGTAGCCGATCAGATCAGTAAAGACAGAAAATAAAACTTGGGACCAGCGTGAAACAGCCTACACATAAAAAAAGGTCCACTAGTAAAAAAAAACCTTCATTACCATTGACTCCTCCTTGGAAGCAGCCCTCTTTCACTGTACTTGCCACCGCATGAACTAGTAAAATTGTACATGATCTTGTAATTCTCCAGTGATTTGTGACCTCATGAGACTGGCTGTGTGAAACTCATTTGTGGCTGATTTACGTATCAAATGCTCCCAGATATGCCACTGAAGGGAAGGAACATGCCACAGAAGCTAAATGTACAGCCTGCGCAATGTGCCGGCTACACAAATCTCTGCTCATGCAACGTACCACTTATGCAAGGTGTATCCCGGTAGCATCCCGTTAGCATATGCAACATGCCGCATACACAATGTGCTGCTTAAGCATCTGGTGGCATCCTGGTAGCATACGCATTGTGCCGCTTATGCTTAAACAAAGTGCCGCTTGAGGATGTGGAGGAAAGCCTGGGTTAAACTAAACCCTGTGAGTTCTGTTCTGTTCATTCAGTAGTCAAGCCTAATCATAAACATAGTGGATGCTTTGGGTACACACTGTGTACTTAGAAAATTACCTTCCAACTACAAACCATTTGAAGAGTTAAATACCTTTGTGGCATTGTTGGGGAAATGAAACCATTGTTGTAGCAAAAAAGTATAAAAATGAAGCGTTTCAGTCCCGAGAAAGGCATGTAGGGGATACACAGAGGTTAGCAATAGCCTCAAATGAGGGTGTTATAAATAAAGAAAAGACGGGGTTGATTATACATTTCGTGACCTTTTCCTCTACTCATTTCCAGGTGAAAGAGTAGGCTGATGCTGTCTGCTCAGTGTGCAATTGCAAATGGCCGGCAGCATCCATCTCACAAAACAAATGAATAAATTATTTTATAAACATACATCAAGCCTTTGTTCCATTCAGATGAATGACAGTGTAGGTAATTCAAAAATGATGTCTTTCTAAAATACCATAGTCCCCTTCATTTATTTTTGTCACTTTAACTGTGACCATATAGTCTTTTAATCCGATATTTTATATACGTGATTTTTCCAGCAACATAAAAAAACGTTGTTCTACAAACTACGACCCATAAAGACTAACGATGTGACTACAAACATTTGTTTGAAGACACCAACATTTAAATGAACCAAATGAGGACAGAGAACAAATATGCCCGCTAAGTTATTCTCAATTTATGGAGTAAGCCTAAATATAAAAGCTTACAAAGAGAAAAGAGCTGAAAAAGAGGAGCTAATTAGAAGCATTACTTGACATTGCTTTGCTGTGTGATTCTTTTCACACAAGGCTGAGTTCAGTTTGAGGTTCAATGCTTTCCTCTGGTGCAGCAGTTCAGATGAATGTTATCTGAAAAGGTACAGATACAATCAAAACCCAACTTTTGATAACATCTTTGCAGTTACTGGGTGAGCTGCCAGCACCATGCACCAGGATTGAGCCTTTTATTCTCCATAGTTCATTTCATTCCTCATTAGACCTTTAGATGCAAGGTGTTTCATACTTGACTTGCTTTTTCCATGGTGCCTGGTGGATGAAAACCAAGGCTAACCCCCATTAGAGAGCATGGTGACCTCTGAAGTGAAATTCTTCCTTTGGTTGTCATCCAGGGTGCTGACCAAATGATAGAATCAGGATTTCTAAATGTTCAACCACAGACCAGTCTAGGGATGTACGGAAACCAGTATCAGTAAAAGTTCAACAATACCAAATACAGTTGCCTGAAAGTGGCTTCACTGTAACTTGTCATTTCTGTTCACCTAATATTTTAGTTTTGTGATCATTTCTATTAATATATTTAATTATTTTATCTATCTCACGGTCTTTTTCTGTTGAAAGCTGAGAAGAAAATAAAGCCTGTATTCCAAATCATTGCATCTTTTTGTGAGATAGAAGCATCGGTATCAGTGATCGGTATCGGCGAGTGCTCGGATCCAAGTATCAGCATCGTATCGGTTTGGAAAAAAGCTGTATTGTTGCATCCCTAATGAAAACTATTAGTTTTTGAGTTACTATTAATGATTTCCATTCTTTTAATCCTTAACTCATTCTGCAAAGTAAACCTTGGTCAAAATGACAATCATTCCCATCTAGATTACGTCACCGTAATGCTTCACCAAAACTTTGTGACTTGTACTCACTCTCCATTCCTGCAGGTTGTTACATTGGTATCAATTTAAATACAAAAGGATTATCAAAAAAACTACAAAACAATTATTTAGATGCTGCAATGTAGCATTTAAAATTAACATCAAACTACTTTGGGCTTTAAAGCAGCCAATTGGGACATTAGTAGAGATGTTCGATATTATCGGCCGATACCGACAGTACTGTAATACCATTACTGTAATACACAGAAAAAATATATACATATAATACATATATTAGTATACACTGAGGGAGAATAGGTTCAGCTGCTATTGGAGACAAATTAAAAATGGAAATATTCCTGTTACTAAGATATGTGATGCTGATAACCTAAAATGTTAACCTTTTCTTTATATGAGAGGGGTACACAGTATATATCAGTATTGATCTATGTCAGTATCAGAAATTAAGAGTGAGACAATGTTGGATATTATTAAAAAAAGGCAATATCTAGCATCCCTACACATTAGGATTCGTACTTTGATCAGAAAGCTGTCATTAGTCCTATAAATGTCTGCTGCCCTCTGGTTAGACGATGTACAGGTGAGGGTCTATTTAATGTATTATTACTGTTTTATCATATTAAAATAAAACAGGTTAGTATTTTAATGAAAGCTAGATTATCAATTTTCATTTGATATTTCTAGTTCTAAAGGGTAAATCTCATTGAGACGCAACCAATTTGCAGATAACATTCACAAGGGAATCTCTAAAATGTCTTGGAATATTGTAAAAAGATTCAGTTCCGTTGAGACGGAGATGGGAATTCAAAGAGTCACTTCCTCAGCTCCTAAGTGGCTTCTCTGATTTATGTGTGTGTGTGTGTGTGTGTGTGCGTGTGTGTGTGTGTGTGTGTGTGTGTGCGTGTGTGTGTGCGTGCGTGCGTGCGTGCGTGCGTGTGTAACGTCTGGCCATTCTCTTCCTCAAACTTTGAACTTCATTATTAACTTTTTGCCTTAAGTCTTAATGATGTTAGGTTCAAATAACCATTTGTAAGACATAATTTTCAAGGGTTATTTATTAGTTTCAGAGCACTATGTAGGCATTTTTACCTCAGGTACATAACATTTTCCCATTTTTCCCCTCGTTTTTGAACTCAGCTGCAGATGAATGGCACATCAGAGCCCACAGCCAAACGTTTAACCCAAGTGGGACCTGGATGTTACTGTATGCATCACAATCCAAGAGTAATTTTCCGTGAATTGTTCTCACACCATGTCGATAATGGGGCCTTGATTGCACGCTATGTTCCCTACCACTTAACCAACAGTACCAGTAAAAAAAAAAAAAATGACGTGTAATTATCCAAAGACTTCCAGCAATGCATGCATGCTTTAAAACAGGTGGTTCATTGTCAGAGAAGACAACCACATGACAAGTGTGCCACAGATGCAGGGTGCTTTTAAGAAAATGAGCTAGAGAGAGCAAGAAGGGCGACTTAAAGACATTCATTCATTTTGAGCATTTTACTTTTTTTTCTATTTGCGATCTCAGCTAACCCCATTGGCTGGTATACCTCAAAATATTTGTAGAAGTAATCAATTTAAAACATGCTAGCCATGACTTTATGCTGCATGGTGTTGCCTTGCAGCAAGAAAATCACTGGTTTGACTCATGCTTGTGTAGCCTTTCTGGGGGGAGTGAGCATGTTCTCCCTGTGGGTGGGGTTTTACTCCCGGTACACGGGTTTCATTCCACAGCCCAAAAAGTAAGATTGATTGGACACTCTAAATTGTTCCTGAGTGTGTGTGTGTGTGTGTGTGTGTGTGTGTGTGTGTGTGTGTGCGTGCGTGCGTGCGTGCGTGTGTGTGTGTGTGTGTGTGTGCTCTGTCTTCTCGATCCCCAGTGAGTCGTGGAGGACAGCTGCTTATACTGAGCCAGGATTCTCTGGAGGTTTCTTCCTGTTAAAAGGGAGTTTTCCTCTCCACTGTCGCTTTATGCTTGCTTAGTATGAGGATTGCTGTATAGTCACAGACACTAGTCACTAGTTGCTGGGTTCCTTATATAGGAAACATTATTTCTGATTGGCTTAATGAACTGACCTGAATTGGAATGTTTATTACGTGAAGTGCCTTGAGACCAAGGGCGTAGGAACGAGTTTAATATTGGGGGGGACACATTTTGGAAATCTAACAAATCTGTTGTAGGTCAATATATACCGTAGGTCAACTTCACTGAAAAAAATACATTAATTGATTATTTCTGATTCTAACGTGTCACTGAGTGTTTCATGCAGGCTGAACATGAACATAGTCTCCTGCCGCTATCTCCTGCATTAGCTTCTGATAGAAAATCTGATAGACGGTGAAACTCTAGGATTAGTAAAGTCTGACAGATATGACTCAGGGCGTAAGGCAAAGCCCAGAAAGACAAGAAAATAACTTTTATAGCTCAGTTCACTAACATTCTGTTTTTTTTTTTTTTTGATCGGGGACCCATGAGCCAGCCAGAAGGGGAGGAGACTTAGGCTCCTTTTGACACTGTAGACCACAACGTTCTACTAAACAGGTTAAAGGCCCTGGCTGGGATTTCAGGTTCTGCTCTAGACTGGCTCTCTTCCTATCTCACCAACAGAACATTCACAGTGAAGTCCGAAACCTTCTCCTCAGACACTGCCTCTCTAACATGCGGGGTCCCACAGGGTTCAGTTCTAGGGCCTCTACTATTCGCTTTCTATATTCTTCCCCTAGCTGGCATCATTCAGTCTTTCCCAGACATCTCCTACCACATCTACGCTGATGATATTCAGCTCTATATGTCCTTTATGCCACACCAGTGGGACAGGCTGGCCACACTTGTACTCTGCCTGACCCAGATCAGTAACTGGCTGTCCAGCAATTTTCTTGTCCTCAATGCTAACAAGACAGAGACCCTGATCGCTGCACCCCCGGAACTTCAGCCAAAAATCGAGCAAGAAATTGCCTCTTTTTGCCCATCAGCCAAGGCCAACATTAGAAACCTAGGAGTTATTTTTGATCCAGCTTTAAGTTTAGACTCACACGTCAAAACCATCTCCCGCTCTTGTTTCTTTCAACTGAGAAACATTTCAAAAGTCCGTAAACTGGTTTCTACTGCAGATCTGGAAAAAATCATCCATGCCTTTGTGTCATCACGCTTAGACTACTGTAACGCTCTTTTTACTGGTCTCAGCAAAAGCTCCCTCTCACGCCTTCAAGCCATCCAAAATGCAGCAGCCAGACTCCTAACCAAATCCAGCAGACGAGCTCACATCACTCCAGGTTTACAGTCCCTCCACTGGCTCCCGGTAGAATATAGAATACAGTTTAAAGTTTTAGTCCTGACCTATAGAGCTCTTAACAACCAGGCTCCAAGCTACCTATCTGAGCTTTTATCCCCACACACCACCTCACGGAACCTTAGATCCACATCTGAAAACCTCCTGGCTGTTCCTCGAACCAGACTGAAAACCAAAGGGGGCGGGGCCTTTCAGACTATTGCACCCAGACTTTGGAACAGTCTACCTTCAAATCTCCGTCTCTCTAACACTGTAGAGGTCTTTAAAAATCATCTAAAAATTCACCTTTTCATCCAGGCGTTCCCTCCCTAAATGTTCAAAAAGATGGCTTTGTTCGGGTTCACACCTTCACTTTGTTTATACTCATGATTTTATTTTCTACGTTTAACACTGCTATTGTTTTTCTGATGTTTTTTATTTGCCCTGATCTTTATCATGTTGTACAGCGCTTTGTGATTTATGTCTGTGAAAGGCGCTCTATAAATAAACTTTTACTTACTTACTCCCCATTAGCCGGATCCAGGTGATTAGCGGCCAACGTGGACGTTTTAATTATAAAAAAGCTGTTTATGTGTCAGTAGTGTTTTATTTTTATTTAATAATATGAATGTAGGATATATTTTAATAATATGAATGTAGGATATATTTTAATAATAAATGTAGGATATATTATCTTATTCCTATGGGTAGAGATGTGTAAACAGATTTAATACAAGACTAAAGCTGTGAACATTCAGTCTGAATTGATCTGACTCATCAGAATATTTTAAACTACATCAGCCAACAATGCTGACCAACAATCAGAAAAATCTGTTTGTTTCTGACAGAATGAAAAAAGAAATAATTCACTTACAACAACAGCTGGAACTACGTTAATTTTCAGATGGACAAAAGAAACAAACAGTGGCCAAAATTGCAGTCTAAATGCACCAGAAAGCAGAGTTTAACACTTATTTTTCTGATATTTCTAAGGGAGTGTATACAGAATGTAATTTATTCTTAAACCGTACTGCCCAGCCCTACTTGTAATGGGATTACATATATTTAACTGTGTTCACTTATTATTACATTCAAATCTTCCTCTCATCAGTAACCTAAAACCATCTCATTCTTCACTGTAGCACCTACCTGCACCTCAGCAGGTCTGGTGCTCCCTGTCTCACCCTCAGCAGGTCTGGCGCTCCCTGTCTCACCCTCAGCAGGTCTGGCTCTCCCTGTCTCACTCTCAGCAGGTCTGGCTCTCCCTGTCTCACCCTCAGCAGGTCTGGCGCTGCCTGTCTCACCCTCAGCAGGTCTGGCTCTCCCTGTCTCACCCTCAGCAGGTCTGGCTCTCCCTGTCTCACTCTCAGCAGGTCTGGCTCTCCCTGTCTCACCCTCAGCAGGTCTGGCTCTCCCTGTCTCACTCTCAGCAGGTCTGGCGCTGCCTGTCTCACCCTCAGCAGGTCTGGCTCTCCCTGTCTCACCCCCAGCAGGTCTGGCTCTCCCTGTCTCACTCTCAGCAGGTCTGGCTCTCCCTGTCTCACCCTCAGCAGGTCTGGCTCTCCCTGTCTCACCCTCAGCAGGTCTGGCTCTCCCTGTCTCACTCTCAGCAGGTCTGGCACTGCCTGTCTCACCCTCAGCAGGTCTGGCTCTCCCTGTCTCACCCTCAGCAGGTCTGGCTCTCCCTGTCTCACCCTCAACTGGTTCCTGCTGAACTTCATCTGATCTCTAATATAAAAACAGTGGACAGGAATAAGGAGTAAAAAATACGGTTGGACGACTAGTGCAATATTAAAATCATGGTTGTTATAGTATTATTTAGTCGTGTTCACTTGTTATCATGCTTGAATCTTCCTCTCATCATCAACAATCTAAAATCTCACTCCACTGTAGCACCTACCTGCACCTCAGCAGGTCTGGCGCTGCCTGTCTCACCTTCTTCATCATTTCCTGCTGAACTTCCTCTGGTCTCTTATATGAAAAAAGTGACATGAATAAGGTTTAAAAATGAAATGTGATGAGAATGTCACAAACAAGCAACAATCACACTTACAAACTCCATTTTTATGTGGAGATTCTACTTTTTTTTTATTTATTTTGTGTCAAATGGTTTTTGTCTGTTACTGTAAAATTCGCCATTTTTTGTTGACTAGTAGTGTTGTTTAATGTTTAATGCTAACTAGCAAGATGTTTACGCTAGTCAGCCATTTTAGCGTCTGACCAGAAATACAATTATACTCTTGGACTAAATTATTACCAACTCACAATTCCTTTCTTTCTTTTTTTGCCCATGAGAAGAACTCACTGAGCTGCTGCCGTCACCTGTGTCTGCCCTGGCTCCGACTCCGAGAAGGGTCCTGCTTCACTCAGCCAGCTAACTCCCTGGGGGGAGGGGCTGTGTCGGAGAGAAGTCCGCGGTGTCTTTCAAAATAAAAGCTCGCGAGTCAAATATTTCAAAATCACTCTTTTTCTTCTCCATGTTATTGGGGGGGACAAATGCGCGTTTGTCCAATATTGGAGGGGACACGTCCCACCCATCCCCCCCGGTTCCTACGCCCTTGCTTGAGATGACTCTTGTCGTGATTTGGCGCTATATAAATAAACTTGAATTGAATTGAACTTGAATTAACACGATAATAGTTGTTGCGTACGGTAAAGATCATTAAGGAAAATGTATTGAAAGTAATTTCTCAAGATAAATTTGCCCTTGAAATATGACTTCATGTGATGAAATAGAAAGAAATAGGCAAATCATGTGCATTTCTGGGTAAATTGCTTTCCAAAATTATTTCAGGATCTTGTGTTTTTCCATGACATCTGTAATGTTCCAGACGTTAAGTGCCAGGTGTTGCAGGACTAATGCTGAATGCTGAGCAAAGGAGAAGCGAAGAAGAAGAAATATTTGTCAATCTTTCTTCTTCTGTTTGGTATCCTATACTCCTCTTGACAGACTTCCTGACACCATCCGTCTTTCCACATGAAACCCTTCCCTAATCTGCCCGTCTTCTTTTATTTACTGCCTCCTGATCTCCTTCCCTTAAGCTGCTGCATTCTTCAGATTCAGTAGATGGACACGTTTGATGCGTAATCAGCTTCATTACTACTCAGTCACACTTTGGTCTCTTTTCAGTGTTATTGGACCCTCTCTAATTTCTGGCCCTCCTCTTGGTTTCTCTCCTCCCACTCACCACCTTGTGGCCATGAGGTGTTCATGTTTGTCAGATCCATTTAGTAGAAGGCGTAGCGGAGGAAGTGAGGGAGGACCACTCCGGTGTTTAACCTGCTTTGACCTGCAGTTTCCATCACCAGACAGGGGTTGGCTGGGCTCTCAGGGAGGTTTTGGATGTCTGACTCGGTACTCTTGGTTTACAATCTCCTAGACAGTAATTGGTTGGCCTAGAACATTCTCCTGACAGCTGTTGGGTAGATACGGGAAACCAATTAAATAAAAAGCAACACAGAGACAGAGAGGTGCACTGGGCATCTCTGATTACACAAGAAAGTGAGAACTACTGAAATAGAAACAACAAAAGTGTGAAGTTTATGTTTTCTTATATTGTAGACATTGGTTCCTAAACTTTTCTACTTTTGACTCACAAATTATAAAACTGC
Organism: Nothobranchius furzeri; assembly: GCF_043380555.1. NCBI lineage: Eukaryota > Metazoa > Chordata > Actinopteri > Cyprinodontiformes > Nothobranchiidae > Nothobranchius > Nothobranchius furzeri. The sequence continues at coordinate 813,228 of NC_091744.1, read as the reverse complement.
AGCACTCTAATGTGGCTTTTAAATTTAAACGGAGACTCGATGATTGACATGATTATGAGAACCAAACTGAGATTTGCTTCACACAAATGTAATTTTAGGAGCAGGTGTCAACTTTTCCGATATTTGGGCTAAAGCGTTGGCAGTGAAAGGATTAACATTTTGTTCTGACAAGCCTGTCAGTCCGTTATAAATAACAGGGGCACTTTTTACTTTACTGGTAAAATTAAAGTGAGAAAATAAGCTCATTTACTTTTCTCCTTTCTGTATTCAATCCTGTTCAGTCTTTCTAAATGCCTGAAGCTATTCTGAGATACAAAATCACCAGGTCATATCTGATGCCATGTTTTCTTACTGTGACATTTCACAATAAATTCAGATTTGTTTATTGTGTACAGGCTTTATTTAATTCGGTTTATTAGTGGCGGTAAGGGTTTTAACGTGCCTACTGTCAAATGTCTCAAAATGAAGAATTAAAACTTTGTTTTTAGGGAAGAAAAAGAACCACAGTTGTATGATTTTGTGATAGCAACAGCAAGCTTTTAAGAGCTTTTATCAGTGTGTAAGCAAAAAAAGAACACCCACCTGGTGAGATAAAAAAAAAAACATGAAGCACTCAAGTGAGTGCCTGAAAGGAATGTTTATATGCAGCTGAATTAAAAGGGCAGCAAGAAAAGCACTCAAATCTGCCCTTTCTTTTACCTTCAGGTCTGTCTTTCACTGTTTGACTGGTGCACATTTGCTGCATTCTGTTTGTTGTTCTCGTTAGCCACTTTATTATTACTTTGACAACAACTGTGTCCAATGTTTAGAATACTTTACCACTAGTCAGTCATTTCTCATTAATAGGAAAATGGTTTTTGCTAATGTTGATGTTTTTGGAAGAATGCACATCGCCTGCTGCCTTGAGAGTTTTAATCTAACATCTTTTTTCATAGAGAAATAATGACGTTATGAACAATGTTGCAAAATTTCAATATTTAATTGAACGATTTTCTAAATTATGACTCCCCAAACAGTCATTGATACTATATGTAACGTCCAGCAATGGTCAGTTTTAGGTACTGTTTGACCATTCAGCGTCTGGTCAAAAAAGAGACACGAGACTGCATGTGTTTCCTTTAAATCAGCCTGCCTTCATCCCATCAGCTGGAGCTCAGAGCCTCTCTGCAGCTCTGAACACATGATAACGAATTGTCAACAATAATGTTCCCTCCCCAAGGTTCAAGCTTCCCTTATCGTCCTACAGGATTCTTCGTGCCTCCAAATAAGTGAACACTCGCAGCCCCGATTAGTTGCTAAATCAAAGAATGATTTCTTAAATTGAATATGAACTTCTAAAACTTATAAGTTAGATAATCAGGAAATAAATGTTTATTGATACTTATAATAATTATAATATAATGAAATGCTTTCATTAATTTGTCCTCAATGATTGAAGGTTGAAATGAATGTTATGATTACATTGATTGATTCCATGTTAATATGACAAGGTCATCACCATTTGCACTCACACAAGAACAAGTAAGGTTAAGTTAAACCCATGACTCATAAATAGCTTTTACCCCAGATCAGAGCCTCTGGATAAAAGAAGGCATGTTTCTGAGTTGTCTTGATAATGTTCCTCAACTTGTCAACATCTGGTTGGCTACACAAATCATAACATGAGAACATTAAAACTGGATCACTCTGGTGATTCATCAGTTCTACAGAAACCTTCAGACCGGCCATCTGAAGCAAAAGACCTCTTTAACCATCAAAGCTTTTGACATGCCGTCAAAATCTTTTTGCACCTGCTAAGCTGATTTAGCGAACAGTTCCTGCAGAACAAAGCTGATATTGTTCCGACTCCTTAAGAGTCCCAGACGCGCGGTTCCATCCATCTGTCGTGACCCAAGACATCTCTGGACTGGAGAAGTCGGTGCCGTGGTCAGTCTACTGGACCTGAGTGCCAGAGGTCATCCGACCTCTCTGACCTTCGAATCCACGAAGAGGGTCTCCGAAAATGGGTATGTAGACACACAGATACCGTCTGATGCCTTTTGACAATAATCAACTTCATATCTTAACGCAAACCAAATTCTTTTACATCCAGAACTCAGCTCTCCTCCATCCATCACAGTAACTATTAGTGAACTTGTCATGTTTTAATTGTTGTTAAAATAAATTCTTACTTTTATAAACCTGACACTTTTCTGAACCAAAACGAAGTGTGTACAATCCCTTTATAAACAAAGAATCCTAGAATCTTTGGATTAACACAGTAAAGACCAAGCAGGGTTGATATTCTATATTTAAATAATCACATTTTATTGGTCATAAGTAGAGGTAATATATATACTGAGCTCTTAAAGCACTCAAATTCTCAAACCTTACAAATATGTATTTAAAGGAATATCAGGTTTTCATCACTAAGATGCATCATTCTAAAAATCACATAGAATGTATTTATTTCCAATGTAAAGATATTTTAGTGAGGCTGAAAAGTAATGTCCATGTTTAAATGACACTTTCAAGTAAAAGCATTCCTAATCTGTGCATGTAGACGCATCTACTACACTGTAAGATCTTCACCAACTCCAACCAGAAATGCTTTATAAATTATATTCAGTAGTGATGTGTCGTTCGCGAATGAACCGGCTCTATGAAGTGAACGACGGTTATTTTACTTTGAACCGTGTTTAATTTATTTTGTTTAATTTCCAGCGCAAAGTGAAGCATGCTGGGAAATCTGTTCCATCCAACCAGTAATCAGCTTGATGAATAATAAACACTAGCTAGCGGTTTAGCTAACCTAAACTTTAGGTTAATATCAAACAGGATAAAACTGGTATTTGTTGTCAGTTTTACTGTTAGGGCTGCAATTTCAATACAGCTTTGTCTGATATCGTTTCCATTTTTTTTTTGTCTCGGATGTCCTGCTGTGAGACGGAAGCTTTTTGTTTCTTAATCTGGTGGAATTTATCAGTATTTTTCTGAGACCGCTTACATGTGCGCTCGTTTTTGTGTTTGTAGGATCTAGCACATCTTCTTGCAACAAACAGACACCATTGCAGGCAAACATTGCCACAGAAGTGAGGAACAGAGAACGAAATTATTCTTTAAATCAGTGGTACTCAACCTTTTTTCACTGACGTACCCCCGTGAAATATTTTTTTCAGCCAAGTACCCCAATCAGCGCAAAAGCATATTTGGTTGTAAAAACAAAAGACCTTAAATAGAGCACGGTGCCTTCAGTGACTGATTTATTAAACTTTGGAACTGATAAACAATGTAACGTGAGGAAGTATGGGTTGCCAAAAAAGGTTGCCAATGTTGATGGTTTTTCCTATGATTGTCATTTCAAATCGTTAGTTTAAATTGAAGAAATAAATCTCTTAAAATTTAAACTTGCCTTTTCATTGAACTGAAACACAGACAAACGGATATGATCGTCAGTTTATCGATGAAAACAACCTTTGAGTCTTCTTATCTCTATAACATTTGGTTATTAATTTGTTAAAATTAATATTCCAGATTATGTAGAATGGTTTATCTTTCATAAAAGAGCCAACAACCATTACGCTACAACAAGTACAAAATTCAACCATTTGAAAAAAAAAACTATTTCGAATATTTTCAATGTTAATACTCATAACTTAATGTGTTGGAAATATTTTTCATCACTAAAATGTGATTCTAATTAATTAATTGAAAACAGTCACCATAAAACTATTTAAAACCATAAGATTACCCATTGAAAAATCCATAAATGTCCAAAACACTGCACATTTTTTGTAGTATCTCGAACTATTTGGAAAAATATATATATAACTAGAAATATTTAAAAATTATATATCAAATACAGGCCAAATAAATAATGAAGCTAATTATAATTAAAGATTTGTGCTCATAAAAAAACATATCAACATAAAGTGTTCTCTTTTGGGATCATAGTATATCTGTTCTCTAAAAGAAATCATTAACATCATTTTAAATAACAATTGCTAAAAATAAATGCAAATCTCAAAATATATTTTTAAAAATCAAAAAGAAGACTGAATTCTTAACATTACTGCACTGAACGGAGTGTTTTTACAGACTTTTTAGTGAGACACTTGGGCTTGTGCTTCACTGAGGATCTTTTTCATCCCTGGTGGCAGGGAGGCAACTGCTGTGACCAAGCTCTTTTCCAGACTGTCATGGCTTGTGGGAGGCGTTTAACCCAAGACATGCAGAATCAGCTCAGGAGTCAGGAGGTAAGAAATTAAAGTCTTTATTTAAACAAACGGGAACTGAAGTAGCACTGAAATCCAGTGAATGATGCCGAGGGCGATTGCTCAGAGTTCTTAGCTCAGCGAGCTGCAGGGTGCCAAGGAGATGAGTGTAGTAATCCAGCCGGACGGGAGGTGAGGAAGCAGAGAGGAGAAATGCAGGAGCGGTGGAGGAGGATGAGACGTGAATGAGGATCCGTGGTTCTTAGCAGAATTCGGTGAAGGTTGGGGTGGTAATCCTAGGAGGGCAAACAAACGGAGCTTCAGGAGCAAGTTCAAAGCCGTAATCCAATAAACAGTCCAAGGTCAAAATCCAAATAATCCAAACATGCGAGGTCAAACAAGTACGAGTGGCAGGCGTTACCAATACTGGAGTAATCATCCGGCTTCGAGTAGTGTCTCCATCCTCCTTTTAAACCCGAGCTCCAAATGAGTAACTCAGAACAGCTGGTACCTCTCCGCTCCTCACCTGTGGAACACAGAACCCCAAAGATTGTTAGTTGAGGAGGAGGACTCACCTAGACCCGAGAACGATGACATTACCCCCGCCCCCCCCAACGGGCACCTCCTGGCGCCCCAGCGGTGGTCCTAGAGGCCTCGAAGTCAGAGATGAGGGAGGGGTCCTCGATGAATGCCCGGGGGACCCACGAACGCTCCTCCGGGCCATACCCCTCCCAGTCCACCAGGTATTGTACTCCCCGACACCGAGGACGAGAGTCGAGTATCCGCCGAACCTGGTAAACCAGACCACCCTTGTAGTACCGAGCAGGCGGAGGCGGGTCCGGGGTCGGACAGAGAGGACTGGTGGCCACTGGTTTGATCAAGGACACATGGAAAACTGGATGAATCCGGAGAGATCGCGGAAGGTCCAGACGAACGGTCACAGGGCTGGGAACCGCCACAATCTTAAAAGGACCTAGGAACCTGGGAGCAAATTTCTTGGATGTGGCTTTAAGAGGCACATCCCTGGAGGACAGCCAGACCATCTGTCCAGGAGCGTAGGCTGGTGCCGGGCGGCGATGACGATCCGCCAACTGCCAGTTCCGTTCAGCAGTGCGTAGAAGTGCAGCTCTGGTAGCCGTCCAAGCTTGACATGCCCGGCGGAGAAACTGTGGCGTAGTGACGGTGGAGTCTGACTGGTGGGGAAACAGAGAAGGTTGGTAGCCAAGAGAAGCTTCAAAGGGAGACTGACCTGTGGCTGTGGACACATGGCTGTTGTGGGCATACTCCATCCAGGCCAGGTGGTCGCTCCAAGAGGTGGGGTTGGTAGCACATACACTACGCAGCATAGCTCCCAGCTCCTGATTCATGCGCTCACACTGTCCGTTGGTCTGCGGGTGAAATCCGGAGGTTAATGCTACACGGGCACCCAAGGCGTTGGCAAATTCCTTCCAGACTCTGGAAATGAACTGGGGGCCACGGTCAGACAGAATCTCCTCAGGAATCCCATGTAGACGAAACACGTGTTTGATCAGGAGCTGGGCAGTGATGGCTGAAGATGGGAGAGATTTCAGAGGTACAAGGTGGCAAGCCTTGGAGAACCTGTCTACGATAGTCAATATGGTATTGAAACCACGAGAGGCGGGCAATCCACACACAAAATCCAAGGAGATGTGCGACCAGGGACGAGACGGAACAGGAAGAGGACAGAGTAGACCAGCAGGTGAGCGGTTGTTACCTTTATGTTGGGCACACACATGGCACGCCAAGACGTATTCCTTCACGTCCTTGTAAATAGACGGCCACCAGAAGGAGCTCTTAATGAGGGCCAAAGTCCGACCGACACCAGGGTGAATGGAGAACTTTCCAGTATGAGCCCAGTGGATAACCTTGCCTCGCATGACCTGAGGAACAAAAAGTCTGTTTGAAGGACCGTTACCAGGACCGGGATCGACCCTGAGGGCTTCCAGAACTCTGTCTCTGATCTCCCATGTGAGCCCCGCCACCACGCAGGACGGAGGGAGGATAGTGCTCGGAACGGGATCATCCTCAGACGAGTACTGACGGGAAAGGGCATCTGGTTTAATGTTCTTAGACCCTGGCCGGTAGGAAATGACAAAGTTAAATCGAGTAAAGAAAAGTGACCAACGGTATTGGCGTGGGTTTAGCCGTTTTGCTTCCTTGAGGTAGGTCAAATTCTTGTGGTCGGTCCAGATCACGAAAGGATGTTCTGCTCCCTCCAGCCAGTGCCTCCATTCTTCGAGGGCCAACTTCACTGCCAACAACTCTCGATCCCCCACATCGTACCGACTCTCTGTCGGCGTCAAACGTCTAGAAAAGAAGGCACAGGGATGGAGTTTATGATCGACGGGAGATACCTGGGACAAAACAGCTCCAACCCCAGTGTCAGAAGCGTCCACTTCAACAGTGAACTGCTGGCTTGGATCCGGCCTGGTGAGAACAGGAGCCTCCGTGAACTTCTTCTTGAGGGTCCTAAAGGCCAGTTCTGCTTCTGGGGACCAGGAGAAAGTTCTAGTGGTAGAGGTAAGACAGGTTAAAGGAGCGGCTGTCTGGCTATAGTTCCTAATAAACCGCCGATAAAAACTGGCAAACCCCAGAAACCGTTGCAACTGCTTCCTGGTAGTGGGCTTAGGCCAGTCTGCCACTGCATGTACCTTCTCGGGGTCAGCCTTTAACCGCCCGCTCTCCAGAACAAAACCTAAAAACTTTACCACAAAGACATGGAACTCGCATTTCTCAGCTTTCACATAGAGTCTGTTCTCTAGAAGACGTTGAAGCACAGCCCTGACATGCTTCTGGTGTTGGGTGATCAAACTGGAAAAAATCAGAATATCATCTAGATAAACAGTCACAAAGTCATTGATATAATCACCCAACACAGCGTTGACCAGTCTCTGAAAAACAGCCGGGGCGTTGGTGAGTCCAAAAGGCATAACCAAGTATTCGAAATGCCCCAGCGGTGTCTTGAAGGCTGTCTTCCATTCGTCCCCCTGGCGGATCCGAACCAGGTGGTAGGCGTTTCGGAGGTCCAGACGAGTAAAAACGGTAGCATCCTGGATGGGCTCGAAGGTGGAGGACAGCAGTGGAAGAGGGTATTTATCCTTCACGGTGATCTGGTTAAGACTTCGATAATCGATACAGGCACGAAGTGAACCGTCCTTCTTAGCGACGAAGAAGAAACCAGCACCCAGGGAAGATGTTGAAGGCCTGATGGTCCCGTTGGCCAGGGCCTCAGATATGTAGCTCTCCATGCTGTCCCTTTCCGGTTTGGAGAGGCTGTAGAGGCGGCTGGAAGGCAGCGGGGCACCGGGGAGCAAATCAATACCACAATCGAAAGGACGGTGCGGGGGCAGCGTCGCTGCTCGGTCCCTGCTAAAAACCTGTTGCAGGTCGTGGTAGATAGCTGGTACTTGGGAGAGGTCAGGAGGCTCAACCGGGGTCGTGTTGGGGCCCTTCGAGACCGGAGAGGCCGAGTTGAGGCACCTCTGGTAACACGTCGGACTCCACGCCTCGATTCTGTTGTCCTGCCAATCAAGGTGTGGGTTGTGTTGCACAAGCCATGAGTGTCCAAGCACCAACAGGTTCTGAGGGGATGGAAACACAAAGAGTGAAATTGTCTCAATGTGATTACCTGAGGCTCTGAGCTGGAGCGGCGTAGTCCTGTGTGAGATGGTGGATAACGACCTCCCGTCTAAAGAAGAAACAGTCATAGGTTCCTGAAGAGGAACTGTGGGGACATCCCAGTCTCTGATTAATTGAGGGTCGATAAGGGACTGCTCACAACCGGAGTCCACCAGAGCAGTGACCTGGTGGTGTTGTCCCTTACACATCACAGAGCAGGCGAGGGTGAATCGGGAGGTTGTATGTCCAAAACTGCTACCCACCAGTACTCCCGGACCTACTGGTGGGCTCTTCCTTTTACTAAAGCCGGGCAGGTCTGGACGAAATGCCCAGGCAGTCCACAGTACAAGCAGAGACCCTTACTCATCCGGTGGTGTCGTTCCTCCTGGGTAAGGTGGGCCCTTCCCAGTTGCATGGGCTCCTCTGCCGGTTCTGCCTGGAACGGTGGTCTTGAGCTGGGTTGACGGCGCGTTGAAGAGGAAGACGAAGCCAATGATGAAGTTCCGTGAAACTCTCTAAGTCTTTTATCGATTGAGATAGAGAGTGTAATGAGACCCTCCAGGGTGGGTGGCTCAGGACACAGAGCTAGCTGGTTCTTGACCTTGTCATTAAGGGCCTCAATAAAAGCTGCTTTTAAGGCCTCGTTGTTACAAGTGGTCATTGCAGCCAAAGTCCTAAATTCCAGTGCCATGTCAGCTGCCGTTCTCCGACCCTGGGAGAGGTGTAACAACTTCTTGCGTATGTCCGTGACTGTTTCAAAGCTACAAAAGGTCAATTTAAACTCCTCCAAAAAATCCTCATAGGAACCAGATAAAAACTCAGGGTTGCGACTCTTTGCCTCAGCCCATCTAAGAGCCTTGCCTCTTAACAGTCCCACAATAAAAGAGTTTTTTGCAGAATCGGAAGAAAAAGCGCTTGGACAACGCTCGAAAGCCAGGCGACATTGTAATAAAAATCCATATCCGTCCTCGAATTCACCGGAAAACGTTGGACAAGATGGCGGCGGAGCTAGACGGAAGTGGGTGAGTTCCGGATGTCCGGGTACTTCCGGTCCGGGCTGAATCAGAGCCGGTGACGCTAGTTCCGGGACCGCTACCGGAGCCTGGGCGGGAGCTGGAGGTGCTGCTGGAGCCGGTAATCGATTGTGGAGTTGTTGAACCAGAGCCTCCAACTGCTGGTACCGTTGATTAGCTACCGCCAGTTGATCGAGCAGGACAGGAAGTGTTTGTTCCTGCTGTGCCATCCGGTTAGCCAGGTCTGCTAGAACTGATTCCGCTGGGTTATCTTGTTAGCCGGATGATTCTGTCATGGCTTGTGGGAGGCGTTTAACCCAAGACATGCAGAATCAGCTCAGGAGTCAGGAGGTAAGAAATTAAAGTCTTTATTTAAACAAACGGGAACTGAAGTAGCACTGAAATCCAGTGAATGATGCCGAGGGCGATTGCTCAGAGTTCTTAGCTCAGCGAGCTGCAGGGTGCCAAGGAGATGAGTGTAGTAATCCAGCCGGACGGGAGGTGAGGAAGCAGAGAGGAGAAATGCAGGAGCGGTGGAGGAGGATGAGACGTGAATGAGGATCCGTGGTTCTTAGCAGAATTCGGTGAGGTTGGGGTGGTAATCCTAGGAGGGCAAACAAACGGAGCTTCAGGAGCAAGTTCAAAGCCGTAATCCAATAAACAGTCCAAGGTCAAAATCCAAATAATCCAAACATGCGAGGTCAAACAAGTACGAGTGGCAGGCGTTACCAATACTGGAGTAATCATCCGGCTTCGAGTAGTGTCTCCATCCTCCTTTTAAACCCGAGCTCCAAATGAGTAACTCAGAACAGCTGGTACCTCTCCGCTCCTCACCTGTGGAACACAGAACCCCAAAGATTGTTAGTTGAGGAGGAGGACTCACCTAGACCCGAGAACGATGACACAGACACAGTCTGCTTCTCTGATCAGTGTCATTATCTAATTTCTCCCCACAGAAAAAACACAGTGCCTTGGGTGGGTTGCAACTTGTGGAAGTTAATCCAAATAAAACATAATCTTCAATATACAGCCAGAATTTTGCCAGCTCTTGTTTGGCCTTCCTGGCCACTTGTCCCTCCGTGTTTTCTAAAGAATTGCTGCTGCGCTTCAGCCACGTGTCCATCGCTGATCCAAGTGACTGACTGGTGATGCCAGGCCTTCTATGACAGGTTGGAGTTAACCATCCTGGTATGGGGGGAGACTCTGGGAGTTTGGTATAATGAATTTAGCTTACTTCTACTGAATATAAAACACATTTTATGAACTTTTACTTATATTTTCCTAAAATATTTATTAAATTATTTTAAAAAGATTTTCCATGGATATTATTTTTTTAAATGAATGTACATTTTCTCATGTACCCCCTGGAGTTTCTTTACATACCCCCAGGGGTACGCGTACCCCCATTTGAGAAAGGCTGCTTTAAATGTTTACAGCAGTAGCGAACTCTGACCCCGGCTTTCCACGGGAGCCGTCAGCAGCACGTTACTGCAGCAGCACGTCATAGCTGCTGATAGGAACCGCTGTGGTCAACAGAACCTTTTCCACTAGAGCCGTCAGCAGCCGTCAGCAGCGCGAGTCGGCCGCGTCTCAGGAGCAGCATGTCGCGGCCTTTACGCGCCGGTTCTATTTTCTACTCGCGACGCCTCTGAAACGGGTCAAGTTCGACATTTTTGGGGAAGGAAAGACAGGAAATCTGACGCGGAAATGGAGAGAAGCTCCCGAGATTTTCAGAATAAAGAACGTACTGCTTTCCGGTTGCTTTACTTTTAAAAAAATTTTACTAACTGTGCAGCCCCGTGAGAAGTTATCACCTAGCTAGCGGTCTCCTTTGTTTTTCAGGTCCGTATTGGCGATTATAAAACAGACAGACCATAAAACACAAACCATGTTGTAGTTTTCTCCTGCTTGTTGTTGTGTTTACTGACGAAGTCACTCGTGTGACTTCGTGCTCGGTCGGTGACAGCTGCTCCCCTGCTGCTTCGCGTCTCGTGGGAAGGGCCAAGCAGCAGCTTACGCGAGCAAGACGTGCTGCTGCAGTAACGTGCTGCTGACGGCTCCCGTGGAAACCCGGGGTGAGAGGCATCAGGCACACCAGTGAGTTTGCAGCTTGTGTGCGAGGGGATGGGGGAGAGGGCTGAAGCAAGTGAGCAGTATAGATGCAAAACCAAGATTGTTAAAAGAAATGTGAGTTAACTTTGAGATTGTGGGCACAATTATTAATTACTAGTCAGCTTGTGGGTAAAACGCGGCTCTTATGTTACACGCCACTTTCACATCCCGTGGGAGGAAGTGGCAGCTTTGTCTGTAATAACATAAGTTGTCTGCTGACAGATACTGCATTATTGCTATATTTCCTCAAAGAAACGAGCAATTTGCCCTCCAAAGTATCTTGTCAAATACCTCAAGTCCAGAAGGTTGTATTCCAGTGTGTTGGAACCCTTTGATTTGCAGCACACATGAGCAGTTACACCAAGAAAGAAGCACAGCCTGCAAACACACCAGGGGTCAACTGTTAATGACACAGAAGACTGGGTTTGCTTGACCTTGTTCACCAACACTCATATCCATTTCTCTGAAGTTGTTGTTTTTTTCCCTAGACGTGAGTGTCTGTGTGTGTGTGTGTGTGTGTGTGTGTGTGTGTGTGTGTGTGTGTGTGTGTGTGTGTGTGTGTGTGTGTGTGTGTGTGTGTGTGTGTGTGTGTGTGTGTGTGTGTGTGTGTGTGTGTGTGTGTGTGTTATAATCTCAAGTGTCACAAATGACAGAAGCGACCTCCAATCATCCCAAAAAATGGCGTCATTTTGAGACTAAGGCAGCAGTAGATGAGGGGGTAGAGCGGGTTGTCCAGTAATTGCAAGATTGTAGGTTCAATTCCGCCTCCCACCATAGAACTCGGTTGTTGTGTCGTTGGGCAAGACACCTAACCTGCCGTGCCTGCTGGTGATGGTCGGAGAGACCGGTGGCGCCAGTGTTTGGTCCAATGTCAATACTCGCCCTGCGGTCTTCAGCAAAGTGCACTTGGAGAAAGTGTGCAGTACTTGTGGTACACAAGTGTGCAAATAATTGCCGAATTGAGACAGGGAGCATTGCGTCATCGATCGCAATGCATGCCGGGATGCTGGTCGCTGTGAAATTTTTTGTAAAAACCTTTATTAAAAACTTTCAAGCAAACAACCCAACAGCTATTTGAAATAAAATTAAATGTATTGCTAATTTGTCTGAAACATTCAGAACATCAACTTCTCTTCTAAAGAGCCTCTTCATCTGGCTCTTGGAGGATGCAGACTCTTTTCCTCTCCTCCATATCTTATCCTCAAAGCCTTTGTCTGTCTGTGTGTGCTGGGTGCACGGCTGCTTCTGCATTTTTCCTGGAAACTGGAAACTGAAATTCACTAAAATGGATCTCGTCAGTTGGTCACTCAACGCGGTTGATAAAATTTTTTCAACAATGAGAACGGGAGAAGGGGCTCCTGGATGCCCCTCCGGGACAGACACAGTTGGACACATCATTGACTCCTGGAGACAGTGGAACTTGATTTGTCTATCTCAGCTGTCTGTGGAGGACTCTGAAGATGTGTGGATATTCGTGGTGTTGGTGTCGGGTTTCATTCATTGGCACAGAAGATGGATGCCATCAAGGATAGAGTGGATGAATCAGCACGGATTGGGATAGTTTAATGTCCATTATTGGGATTTTGAGAGGTTGAGGACCAACAAACTGTAAGACAGAGAGGAAATTATCTCTGTCTGGCCCCCAAACAATTTCCAATTGGAATCTGGTGCCCTTGAGCCTGCAAGGCTACAACGAAAACTCCTCGCTCAGAAGATATGTGAAATGTGCCGTTGCTATGACAACTCAACTCTGTCTCCTATCCCAGCCTGGGCGGGACTGCGGGAAGGCCGCTGAAACGTTCCAGGGTCACTGCAACCCTCCAACCCTCAATGCTCCTCCCCCTATCCACACTGAGATGACGTGCTGCTTATTGTGGCTGCAGGAACTGAAGTAGGGATAGTCCAAACCCACCATCCCACCTAGTGGACACTTATGATGTGTTGTTTGAAGTCTGTTGCATATATGTTTGAGGTGTTTTTTTTGCAGAGCAAAGCTGCCCCCCCAGTGGAGGGTAACTCTGAAGTGCCTTTTTTTCCCTTTCACCTGAACCAGTACTCCACCTGAACCAATCCTCATGTAATCTATTAAGGTAGCATGACTCAGGGTTGCGAATGACCACAGTCACCAGTTCCTGTCATGTGTCTTGCCCATGTATGTCTGATCTCTGAATTGTGTGTACTGAAACTCTAATTTCCCTCTGGGATTAATAACGTATCTTTGATTTGATTGATTTTGATTTTGATTTATTAGTGTCAAATCACGGCAAGAGTAGTCTCAAGGCACTTCACACAGTAAACATTCCAATGCAGGTCAGTTCATTAAGCCAATCAGTAAAACGTTTCCTATATAAAGAATCCAGCAGGTTGCATCGAGTCAATGAATGGTGTCAGTGTCTCTACAGCAATCCTCATACAAAGCAAGCATAAAGCGACAGTGGAGAGGAAAACTCCCTTTTAACAGGAAGAAACCTCCAGAGGATCTTGGCTCAGTATAAGCAGCCATTCACCATGACTCACTGGGGATCGTGAAGACAGAGCAGACACACACCAACACCCACCCACACACACATCTACACAACATATATACCAAGTAGTGTTTCTATGGTTACACTGTCATTTCTCAGTAAATATTATACTTAGTAGATAAACTTTATTGCAATTGTACTACTGAATCTATAATTAATTCAACAGTCAGTGCGTCTCAGGGCAGCTGTGGCTACATTGTAGCTCATCATCACCTGTGTGTGATTGTGTGTGAATGGGTGGATGGACCATTGACTACAGGAAACTCAACCAACAAGTTCCTTTGTCCAGGTGGCCGATGTCGCGCCTGGAAAAGGAACTTCCGAAGGTGGGATACCCTAAATACTTTTCCACTCTCAACATTGCGTCTAGATTCTGGACAATCGCTGTCCATAAATCTGACCAATATAAATTAGCCTTCAACTTTCCCAACCGCCAGTACACCTTCACTCAGTGTCCTTTTGGCTACTCCAACTCACCATCTGAGTTCAACGTATTCTTGAACAAAGCCTACCCCAATGCTCGAGAGTGATGAACAATTATCTACGTCGACGACATTCTGATTCGTAAACGTACTTTGGACGACCACCTATCCGAGCAGGACCACGTCATGGGTCAGCTCGCAGCTGCAGGTGCAAAAATCTCCCTCGCCAAAGGTCAGTGGTGCAGGTCAACTGTTCAATTTGTTGGCCTCCTTGTGAGACCACAGGGAGTGCAGCGTCAACATGGTAGAGTTCAAGGTGTTGCCACCATCAAACAAATTGTAACGTGTATGAGTGTAAACAATGATTAACTTGTCAAACACATACTGTTCATAAGATCTGAAATGGGTCATTGTAAGAGCAATATTCATTTTAAAGCCATCATTGCTTTAAGCACAGATTATTCAAACATTTCATTTAAACATCTGGTTCATTCAACACATGATTATATAACTTATAACTGTAAAATCCTGTAGAAGCTTCATGTAGATAGGGAGGAGTTCAGCTGTCTGGCTTTTACGCAGAGGGTGCAGGAACCTTGGGAGAATGTTTTGTCTCCAGTGTTTTGTAAACAAGCACTGAGCAGAACCTTCTGGATTTAGAAGGCCAAACAGAAGGTGGATTTATGCATGCAGATGAAAGGTTACTATGTTGGTCAACATGTAGGTGAAAATGGACCCTTTTGGTACGTTACAACTGATTGTGTTGCGAAGTGCCTTGGGGGATTGTAGAACCCTAAGAAGGCCCTTTAAAAATACAGCACATATAATGACTTTACATCTGTAAAAACCAAAATAAAATAAAAACACATTTGAGTTTTTAATAATGATCAATATTCACCTTTTTTCTCTGTTTTGGCTGAATAAATCAAATTAAAATATTCATGGACTTTCAGATGCATGTGTAATAAAAAGATGCACACCCACTCAAAACTGTTATCTTTCTTTTCTTTGACTTTAAAAAAGTCAAAACTTTAATAATCAGATTCCAGCAGCTTAAATAACAACATTTCTTATATTTTTCTTCAACTTCAAAAAATCTATAGTTTTAATCATTGTTTTTTGCTTGTGTCAAGTACCAGGATGAGACTTGGACATTTAAATCAAGGTGCTGCAGCATTATCTGGTACGCCAGACACGATGAATAAAAATAAATGAGATTGGACTTGGAGGCATCACATCAGCAGAGGGTGCAGAAGCATTTGACAACCACACTCACATACAAATGCAGACGCGGGTGTCTGCCAATTGACCTGCCTGAGATGAAAATGTGAGCATCAAGGACAGCTCTTTCCGTGTCCACGAAATCACTCAGTCAAAGCCGCAGGCAGCGGATATGGAGGAAGAACCAAGGTATAGAAGAAGAGAAAAGTGCAAAAGTGCTTTTTAAACTAAAAAAGAAAGCCACTGCCCAAAATTTATGAGTAAAAAAATGCTATTTTGTAGTTTTGTTATGCCTGGGCATTATGAGTGGAAATGTATTTTAATGATCACTCGTATGCATCCATTTACTGAGCAGGAGAAGCAGAGAGAGCAAAGTATTAGGTATGTATTGTGCAATCAGAGATTTTTCCATCATTTTCAAATGTATTTTTGTGAAAAACATTCAGATCATTACATAATTTACACGAATAATCACACAATGCAAAACTGAGAAGGTTTATTAAAAACTTTAGAACAACTGTTATTTTTTTAGACACTGGAGAGGTTTTAAGATGGTGAGGGTACTTTTACAGTAGGTTCTGTCCCACTCAGACTAGCAGTTAGCTTATCAGTCATGTGGTGTTCTAGCCTGGCAAGCCAGACTAAATAAATGTATTATTTAGTGGCCACACTCCATTGACGGCTCTCGGTTGTGGGGCGGGTTCTACCGTTGTCTTTCAAATGATCTCCGCATTCCACTGGACAAAGAATGTGACATACTCTTGTTTCACTCTGTTGCATCATCCCACCCACCAGGCACATAGAGTGCCCTGATTGGCCCACAAAGCGGATAAAGCTCTGTGATTTGTTCACTAAGCAGATAGAGCACTATGATTGGCCCACCATTATGGACTAATCACAGCTCTTTATGTGTTTGAAACCCCTCAAGAGAGCTGTGATTGGCTAGCCAGAGTCCTGGTAGGAGCTGCTGAGGTTCCAATGGAGCGTGCCTAGACCAAACTTTGCAAAGCAAGAATTTGGTCTAGTTCACTAGGCTAGTGGTGTTCGGGTCCAAACAA